>NC_081554.1:136454807-136754807 GCF_963082655.1 Stomoxys calcitrans | reverse complement strand
CCTGACAAAGTTCGGTTCTGCGTAGATAGCAGAAAGCTTAACTCAGTTACAATTAAGGATTCATATCCCATCCCAAATATTGAAGGAATTTTGTCTAGGTTGCCATCCGTTCAGTTCATCTCCAAGGTGGACCTTAAAGATGCATTTTGGCAAATAAAGTTGGATGAGTCATCTAAGCCCAAAACTGCATTCACCATTCCCAACCGGCCATTGTACCAGTTCACTAGAATGCCATTCGGGTTGTGCAACGCACCCCAAACAATGTGCCGTCTCATGGATCTAGTCATTCCGTATAACATGAAATCTCATGTTTTCGTTTATTTAGACGATTTATTAATATTGTCTGAAAGTTTTGACGAACATGTGCAGCACCTTCAAGAAGTAGCCTTACAATTTCGAAAGGCTGGACTTACCATAAATGTCAAAAAGAGTGTTTTTGCCATAAGACATGTAAAGTATTTAGGATACCTTGTGGGAGAAGGTTCACTGAGTGTCGACCCAGAAAAAGTAGGAGCTATCCTAAATTTTCCAACTCCAACTTCGCTACGCTCATTACGTCAGTTTTTAGGAATGACTGGTTGGTACCGACGTTTTATTGCTGATTTTTCTACTCTCACCTTTCCACTAACTGAGTTACTGTCGAAAAAGAGGTCTTTTAAATGGAACGATAATGCTCAAAAATCTTTTGATTTGTTAAAATCCAAATTGTGTCGAGCACCAGTTTTGGTCCACCCCAACTTTGCTAAGCCGTTTATATTGCAATGTGATGCAAGTACGGTTGGTGTTGGCGCAGTTTTGGCTCAAGAGGATGGCGATGGTAATGAAAGACCCATAGCTTACATGTCTCAGAAGTTGAATAAAGCTCAGCGAAACTATACCATTACAGAGCTAGAATGCTTAGCTGTAGTTCTAGCTGTTAAAAAGTTTAGAGCTTACATAGAGGGGCATGAATTCAAAGTTGTCACAGATCATGCCAGCCTTAAATGGCTCATGAGACAGAATGATTTATCTGGACGATTGGCCAGATGGGCATTAAAATTACAGTGCTTCAATTTCACTATCGAGCATAGACGAGGAAAAGACAACATTGTTCCAGATGCATTGTCACGAAGTTACGAAGTCGAAGGCAATGTTTCAGAAATAGAAGTAAGTCCAATGATAAATCTTGAATCGGACGCTTTTGATGACAATGAATATTCTGAATTGAGGAGCGAAGTGAGAAAGTCTAATCATCCTGATTTTAAAGTTGATGGAAAATTCATTTATCGAAGAACGAAGTTTGGCAGTAGGGATGAAGATGGTCTAAGTTCGTGGAAGTTGCTTGTGCCGACGAAATTACGTTCTGAAGTTATTTATACAGCTCACGATATCCCTACCTCTTCTCACTATGGTATTGCCAAAACCATAGAGATGATTAGAAGATTTTTCTACTGGCCAAAGTTAGTGGCTGATGTCAAAAGGTATATTGAAAAATGTGATATTTGTAAAACATCTAAGACTCCTGCTATGGCCCTGCGACCTCCCATGGGTAATATGGTAATAACTGACAGGCCATTCCAGAGGCTTTATGTAGACATTATTGGTCCGTTTCCTCGAACACGTAATGGTAATATTGGTATTTTAATTGTGCTAGACCATTTCTCAAAATTTTCATTCCTGAAGCCTTTAAAGAAATTGGAAACGAAACCTATTATCACGTACTTGAGGGATGAGATATTTACATGTTTTGGTGTGCCTGAGGTGCTGGTATCCGACAACGGTACCCAATTTAAAAGTAAAGATTTTGAAAAGTTTCTGTCTGAGTTTGGTGTGCAGCACATGTGTACGGCGGTTTACAGTCCACAGGCTAACGCGAGCGAGCGAGTAAATAGATCTGTTAACGCGGCTCTTCGTGCATATGTTAAGGATGATCACCGTCAATGGGATATATATTTGCCGAGTGTGAATTGTGCCCTTAGAAGTACTATACATCAGACGACCGGCAAGACACCCTATCAGACTGTTTTTGGACAGCAAATGATTACTAACGGTGGGGATTTTAAACTTTTAAGGAATTTACATTTGTTGGAGGAAAATGACTCTGAAATTCGGCGTGAAGATAAATTTACAATACTACGCGATAAGATAAAGGAAAAGATGAAAGCAGCATATGAAAAGAATGAAAGAATATATAATGCAAAAGCTAGAAGTAGGAAAATAGATGTTGGTCAAGAAGTCATTCGACGTAATTTTGTCCAAAGTTCTCATTTGAATTATTTTAGTTCAAAATTCGCTCCTGTTGGTGTTAAAGCGAAAGTAGTACGGAAGATAGGAAAGGTATATTTTGAGTTACAAGATTGTGATGGTGGTAAGATCGGAGTTTATCATTTAAAAGATATTTGGACTTAGTATTATTATTTTTTTTTTTTTTTTTTTTTTTTTTTTTTTTTTTTTGAGCGTGTTATTATTTGTGACTGATAAATTTTAACAATTTGGATGAGGAAATTTATACTGCATGAAAAGTTTTTTTTGGTTAGACTCACAGAGGCTTTGGAATGTAAACTAGAGATTTCTAAATGCTTTTATACTCAAACAACTAATTTCCGATTGATTTTTTTATTTGAAACTTTGAACTGTCAAGACGTTGTTCGGAAAGGACAGAAAATAATTAATTTTTGTTTAAAATTTTATTAGAATTTTTCATTTAAAACGAAGAAAATTGTAAGATTTTTTACAATTGTGTCAAATAGCGCGTTAGAAAAGAAGCTTTGGCTTTCAGTTTTTGTGGAAAATCGCCGTGTTCCACATCGTTCAAGAAGATTCTAAAGGATTTTTGTGAGGCAATATTTTACCTACCACTGAAAATTTTAAAAGGAAATCTAGAAGAATCTCTACGAAACTACACAAGGATTTGACGATATAATTTTAACTGGACTTTGGAAAATTTGTATAACCGGACGCAACAAAAATAGTAAATCTGATTAGTAAATCTATTTGGAATTGCCGCTAAAGCGGGAATTCCCCATCAAATGGCAACTATTTAAGGAGGGCATTCATTGAAGCCAATATCACATAAGGATGTTCTCCATCAATTTAACAATATTTTGCAACCAAATGCTGTCTTATAAATGGAAGAAACCCTAATTTAAAAATTCTACTTAATGAATTAGCTATCGAAATAATTTAACAACATTTTATACAAACCGTGAGCTCAGCAAACTAAATTTAAAAAAAAAAGAAAGAATTTCAGCTGCCAAAACAATGAATAACTCCCAGTCAACAGGCCTGATGACAACGTTGAATTAACGGGTGAGTCCTTATTTTATTTTTACATTCGCGATTTAGTTTGCATATGCTCAAATTAATTGTTTTTGCTCATTTATTAATTGTTTTAATTTTTTTTTTTGTTTAACATTTAAAATAATTATTACTAGTTTTTTTTTTATCAAATTTGCAATTAATATTTCCTCTTATATTAATATGATTGATAGCATCACTTTTTACTATTGTTTTGATTAATTTTAAATATATATTGTAATGAATTTCTAAGCATTATCCGTTCATTTGTGAAAGGTGATGGTCTTTAAGTAGAGGAGGTTATTTAAGGGCTGAAAGAACTTGGAATTCAGCATGGTAGGGTGGGAAGCTGAGCAGTTACGAGATCAATAACTGCATCCTGCAGTAATAACATCATCTTCCTATTTCTCCCTTTTCTATTTCCTTACTTCATTTTCTACCTCTATCTTTTCCTTTTCAAGAGCTACCTTATTTTACTTTTATGTTTGCGAAACCGAGTCTACTTCTGAAGGGAAAGAACTGCCCCAAGACTGAGCGCGGCCGGGGCAAGGAGGTAGCCACTCCCAGAGGAAGTAGAGCCCGTGTGGTGGTTCGTTACAGGGTGCTGGTACGGCCTTTCAGATATTTCGCTCCAATGTGGATATTATATAGGTGCTCTTCTCCCAAATACCTGTCCTGGGTGCCGTATATTGCTATGGTCGGTAAATATGTCCGGTATGGGGGAGTTTTTGAGAGTGAGGCGGATCCCCATATATCAAATTTGTGCTCTGGTCTCAAATACCTTTCATTTCCGTCCCATATTGTCATCATACAGTTTGGGGGGTATGCATGGTGGGGCGGCCACGTACGTTCTTCAAACAAACAACAAATTTTGCACAAGAACATTCCACTAAGGAAAGGGGGCTAACCTCTCACATATAAATGAGTGCAGTCAGATTCAAGTTTTAAGCTGAATGATAAAAGGCCTCCTTTTTATAACCGAGTCCGAACGGAGTGCTCCCGTTTGGGGAGAAGTTTTACATGGCATAGTATCCCACAAATGTTGCCAGCATTAGCCCGTACTTAGCCCTGAAACAATATCAGCATCGTGCTCTACTCTCAAATTTCTTTAATTTGAGCCCCAATTGCCATTGGTTTAGGGGGAGCGCGACCCCCAAACATTTATCCTCAAACTTGGATATCAAATTCGTTTTCTTCTATCAAATTCCTATTATTTAACGCCATAGTAGCCAATCATGACCGGTTTGAAGGGAGTTCAGAGGCAGATTCTGAAGCAATATCAATATCGTGCTAGAGCACGAATTTGTTTGAGCCCCATAATGTCAAGCATTTTGAAGGAGGTTATCAAGGTTATTCCGGGCTAGGGGATCTCGTTTAGATTTACACTAATTAATTTTTTTCTATTGATTATCTATATTCAAAATCATATTTTAAAGCGAGGGTGTACTCTACTACCAAAGACCCTTTATTATACCCTCCACCATAGGGTGGGGGTATACTAATTTCGTCATTCTGTTTGTAAATACTCGAAATATTCGTCTGAGACCCCATAAAGTATATATATTCTTGATCGTCGTGACATTTTATGTCGATCTAGCCATGTCCGCCCGTCCGTCCGTCCGCCCGTCCGTCCGTCCGTTCGTCCGTCCGTCTGTCGAAAGCACGCTAACTTCCGAAGGAGTAAAGCTAGCCGCTTGCACAAATACTTATTATTAGTGTAGGTCGTTTGGTATTGCAAATGGGCCATATCGGTCCATGTTTTGATACAGCTGCCATATAAACCGATCTTGGGTCTTGACTTCTTGAGCCTCTAGAGTGCGCAATTCTTATCCGATTGAAATGAAATTTTGCACGACGTGTTTTGTTAAGATTTTTAACAACTATGCCAAATTTGGTTTAAATCGGTCTATAGCACGATATTGCATCCATATAATCCGATCTTGGGTCTTGACTTCTTGAGCCTCTAGGGGGCGCAATTCTTATCCGATTGCACGACGTGTTTCGCTCTGATATCCAAAAACCATGCCAAGTATGGTTCAAATCGGTTCATAATCTGATATAGATGTCATGTAAACCGATCTGGGGACTTGACTTCTTGAGATTCTAGAGGGCGCTGAAATTTTGCACAATTTTTTTTTTATTATGACTTTCAATATCTGTGCCAAATAAGGTTCAAATCGGTTCATAACCTGATATAGCTGCAATATAAAACAATCTGGGATCTTGACTTCTTGAGCTTCTACTGGTCGCAATTATTATACGATTTGCCTGAAATTTTTTACGACGGATCCTCTTATGACCATCAACATACGTGTTTAATATGGCCGGAATCGGTTTATAGCCTGATACAGCTCCCATATAAATCGATCTCTCTATTTTACTTCTTGAGCCCCCAAAAGGCTCAATTCTGATTCGAATTGGCTGACATTTTACACAGGTCTCCAACATATAATTTAATTGTGGTCCAAACCGGACCATATCTTGATATCGCTCTAATAGCAGAGCAAATCTTTTCTTTTATATTTTTTTCCTAAGAAGAGATACCGGGAAAAGAACTCGACAAATGCGATCCATGGTGGAGCGTATACACGATTAGGCCCGGCCGAACTTAGCAAGTTTTTACTTGTTTCTGTCCTGTTAACTCCTGATCGGCCTTCATATATTACTTCATACATTTCATATACTATTCCTAATTCATTTTTATACCCTCCACTATAGGATGGGGGTACACTAATTTCGTCATTCTGTTTGTAAGTCCTCGAAATATTCGTCTAAGGCCCCATAAAGTATATATATTTTTGATCGCCATGATATTTTAAGTCAATTTAGCCTTATCCGTCCGTCCGTCCGTCCGTCCGTCCGTCCGTCCGTCCGTCCGTCCGTCCGCCCGTCCGCCTCGAAGGAGTAAAGCTATCCGCTTAAAATTTTGCAGAGATACTTCTTATTAGTGTAGGTCGGTTGGGCTTGTAAAAGGGCTATATTGGTCCATGTTTTGATATAGCTGCCATATAAAAAGATCTGGGATCTTGACTTCTTGAGCCACTAAAGGACGCAATTCTGTTCCAATTATAGTTTCAATCGGTCTATAACGTGATATGTGCAATATAAACCGATCTTTGATCTTGACTTCTTGACCCATTAGAGTGCGCAATTCCTATCCGATTTTGCTGAGGTGTTTTGTTATGAATTCTAACAACTGTGCCGAATATGGTTCAGCCATTTAGCCATATATAGCTGCCATATAAACCGATCTTGGATCTTGACTTCTTCAGCCTTAAGAGGGCGTAATTATTATACGATTTGGCTGAAACTTTGTTCAACGGCTTCTCCCATGACCTTCAATATACGATCTCCTATTTTATTTTTGAGCCCCTAAAAGGCCCAATTCTTATTCGTTTTCGCTGAAATTTTACTCATAGACTTCTACTGTGATCTCTAACACTCAATTCAATTAGCATGGCAATTTTTTTCTTTTGCCTTTTGTTTGTCTAAAAAGAGATAACGGGAAAGAACTCGGCAAATGCGATCAATGGTGGAGGGTATATAAGATTCGGCCCGGCTAAACTTAGCACGCTACTTGTTTTTGGTAGGATAGGTGGAGGGTGATTGTCCTCTGAAACGTCCTTTCATTCGAGTACAATATATTCTCGATCATTGGGAGGAGAGGTTCGGTCTCCCCGGCGCTAAGAACCAAACGACAAATTATTTGAGTATTTTATTGTCGCGATTTGCTGTCCTGCGGAACGGTAGGACGTGATCCAGGTTTTTGAATCCTTATACCAACATTTGATTCGAAATATACTGACATTTTATCCCGATCGAACTACATGTCCTATTGAGGGTTATTTAGTGGGTGGGCCGGCCCCAAACTCTGTCTTAATTGTGCATGCCAGATTCGTAATCAAGTCCGAAAGACCTTTCATTCGATACCCATTTTGAGACGTTGGATATTTGTTCCCGTATTGGGGTTTTTATACCCTCCATTATAGGATGGGGGTATACTAATTTCGTCATTCTGTTTGTAACTCCTCGAAATATTCGTCTATGACCTCATAAAGTATACATATTCTTGATCGTCATGACAATTTAAGGGTAAAGCTAGCCGCTTGAAATTTTGCACAATTACTTCTAATAAGTGTAGTTCGGTTGGGATTGTAAATGGGCTATATCGGTCCACGTTTTGATATAGTTGTCATATAAATCGATCTGTGATTTTGACTTCTTGAGCCGCTAAAGGTCACAATTGGCTGAAATTTTGGATGACGTTTTTCGTTATGACTTTCAACAACTGTGCTAAGAATAGCTGGAATCGGTCCATAACTTGATGTATTGTAGCTGTCATATAAACCGATCTGGGGTCTCGACTTCTTGAACCTTTAAAGGGCGCAAGTATTATCCGATTTGGCTGAAATTTTGTGCAATGGCTTCCCTCATGACCTTTAACAAACGTGTCGAATATGCTATGAATCGGTTTATATATCATACAGCTCCCCAATAATTCTATCTCCCTATTTTACTTCTCAAACCCTTAAAGGCGCAAATCTTATCAGATTTGGTTGAAATTTTACACAATGACTTCTACTATGGTCTCCAATATTCAATTTAATTATGGTCCAAAATGAACTACAGCTTGATATTGTTCCAATAGCATAGCAATTTTTTCCGTTTATCCTTTGTTTGCCCAAAAAGAGATACTATGGAAAGAGCTCGACAAATGCGATCCATGGTGGAGATATATAAGATTCGGCCCGTCCGAATTTAGCACGCTTTTACTTGTTTTGTATTAAAGAAGCCCCCTAGACACCTAGTGTGAACTCATATTTGTACTCAGCTTCCAAATATCGATCGTTTGATACCCATATTGTCCCAATCGGTAAACATGTCCTGTTGAGGGCTTTTGGGGGTGGGGAGGCGCCTCAAACATCAAGAAATAAATTTTTATATCAGCATTGGATTCAACTTTTAAAATAGTTTTCTCTATATTCCCAACCGGTAAATCTATCCTGCTGAGGGGTTTTGGGTGAGGGGGAGGGCCCTCAGACACCAAAAAATAATTTTTTGTCTCAGATTTCTATTCTACTTTTAAATACCTTTTATTTGATACCCTTATTACTCAAAGCGGTTATAGTGTCCTGTTGGGTAATATTTTTGGGGGTGGTGGCCCCCCGACACTTAGGGTAACATTTTAATGCCAAGTTCGTACTCTACTCTCAAATACCTTTGATTTGATACCAATATTGCCCAAAGCGGTGAATGTGTCCTCTTGGGGCTTTGTTGGGGGTGGGGGGACCTCCTGAAACTTAAGAGTGAAATTTGTATACCTAATTCGTACTTTACTCTTAAATACCTTTCATTTGATACCCATATTGTTCCAATCGGTGCACATGTCCGTTCGGGTGGGTTTTGGTATGTGGGAATAGATTATTAGACTCCAAAATTTTTTACCAATTTGGGTCTCTGTCGAAAGCACGCTAACTTTCGAAGGAATAAAACTAGACGCTTGATTTTTTGCACAAATACTTCTTAAAGGTGTAGGTCGGTTGGGATTGCAAATGGGTCATATCGGTCAATGGTTTGATATATCTGTCATAAAAACCGATCTTGACTTCTTGAGCCTCTTAAGGGTGCAATTTTAGCTCGATTTGACTGAAATTTTGCACGTGGCGTTTTGGCATTACTCCCAACAATAATGTTAAGTATGGTTGAAATTGGTCAATAACCTGATATGGCTGTCATATAAACCGATCTTGGGTCTTGACTTCTTGAGCCTCTAGAGGGCGCAATTCCTATCCGATTTGGCTCAAATTTTGCAAGACGTATTTTATTCTTACTTTCAACAACTGTGTCAAATAAGGCTCAAATCGTTTCATAACCTGATATAGCTGCCATATAAACCGATCTGGGATCTTGACTTCTTGAGCCTCTAGAGGTCGCAATTATTATCCGATTTGCCTGAAATGACTATCAACATACGTGTTTATTATGGTCTGAATCGGTCTATAGCCCGATACAGCTCCAATAAAAATCGATCTCTCTATTTTACTTCTTGAGCCCCCAAAGGGCGCAATTCTTATTCGAATTGGCTGACATTTTACACAGGTCTCCAACATATAATTTAATTGTGGTCCAAACCGGACCATATGTTGATATCGCTCTAATATCAGAGCAAATCTTTTCTTATATCTTAGAGATGCCGGGAAAAGAACTCGACAAATGCGATCCATGTTGGAGGGTATATAAGATTCGGCCTGGCCGAACTTAGCACGCTTTTACTTGTCCTTTTTTCCCTTTCCATCGCAAAAAAATCTCCGATCATTGAGCTCGTCCCGAAAAAGAAACCAACGGAAAGTTTAAAATTAAAATGATCTTCCCCCTAACAGGCAAAAACAAATTAAAATGAAAGATAAGCAGAGCCCGGCCGGGATTCGAACCTGGGCACACGGAGCAACAGCGAGAGCCGTTACCGCTATCGAGCGTTCGAAGCCATCAATACAACTTCCAAAAGATTCACAAAATCATGTGTGTGCCATGGCAGTATCGTAATTGTGTGAAATCATTGAGCTCGTCTAGAAACAAACAAGTAAAAAGGCATTAAGTTCGGCCGGGCCGAACTTTGGATACCCACCACCTCGGGTATATATGTAAACCGCCTTTCATCAAAATTCGGTGAAAAATTCATAACTTATGTCCCATATCAGTTATATTAAAATATGTTCCGATTTGGACCAAATACTAATAAGTACAGTAGATATATCTAAAAATAAACCGATCTGAACCATATACGACACGGATGTCGAAAAGCCTTACATAAGACTTTGTCAAATTTCAGTGATATCGGATTATAAATGCGAATTTTATGGGGCCAAGACTTTTAATCGAGATATCGGTTTACATGGCAGCTATATCCAAATCTGGACCGATTTGGGCCAATTTGCATAAAAATGTCGAAGAGCCTAACTTAAAGCACTGTCCCAAATTTGAGCGAAATCGGACAATAAATGCTTCTTTTATGGGCCCAAAACCTTAAATCGAGAGATCGGTCCATATGGCAGCTATATTCAAATCTAGACCGATCTGGACAAAATTGATGAAGGACGTCGAAGAGCCTAACTTAACTCACTGTCTCAAATTTCAGCGACATCAGACAATAAATGCGCCTTTTATGGCCCCAAAACCTAAAACCTAGATATCGGTCTATATGGCAGCTATATCCAAATCTGGACCGATCTATGTGATATTGCAAAAGTAAGTTTAGGGGCTTAATTTAACTCACTGTCCCGAATTTCAGCGACATCGGACAATAAATGAGCATTTTATGGGCCAAAAACCTTAAATCAGGAAATCGGTCTATATGGCAGCTATATCCAAATCTGAACCGATCTGGACCAAATTTAAGAAATATGTCAAAAGGCCTAAGACAACTCACTGTCCCAAACTTCAGCAGAATCGGATAATAAATGTGGCTTTTATGGGCTTAAGACCCTAAATCGGAGGATCGGTCTATATGGCAGCTATATCCAAATCTGGACCGATCTAGGCAAAATTAACAAAGGAAGTTGAAGGGCCTAACATAACTCCCTGTCCCAAATTTCAGCAAAATCGGATAATGTATATGGCTTTTATGGGCTTAAGACCCTTAATCGGAGGATCGGTCTATATGGCAGCTATATCCAAATCTGGACCGATCTGAGCCAAATTGACGAAGGATGTCGATGAGCCTAACACAATTCACTGTCCTGAATTTCATCAAATTCGGATAATAAATTTAGCTTTTGTGGGCCTAAGATCCTAAATCGGAGGATCGGTCTATATGGCAGCTATATCCAAATCTGTACCGATCTGGTCCAAATTAACGAAGGAAGTTGAAGGGCCTAACACAAATCCCTGTCCCAAATTTCAGCGAAATCGGATAATAAATGTGGCTTTTATGGGCTTTAGACCCTAAATCGGAGGATCGGTCTGTATGGCAGCTATATCCAAATCTGGACCGATCTGAGCCAAATTGACGAAGAATGTCGAAGGGCCTAACACAACTCACTGTCCCTAATTTCAGCAAAATCGGATGATAAATGTGGCTTTTATGGGCTTAAGACCCTAAATCGGCGGATCGGTCTATATGGGGGCTATATCAAGATATAGTCCGATATAGCCCATCTTCGAACTTAACCTGCTTATGGACAAAAAAAGAATCTGTGCAAAATTTCAGCTCAATATCTCTATTTTTAAAGACTGTAGCGTGATTTCAACAGACAGACGGACAGACGGACAGACGGACGGACATGGCTAGATCGTCTTAGATTTTTACGCTGATCAAGAATATATATACTTTATAGGGTCGGAAATGGATATTTCGATGTGTTGCAAACGGAATGACAAAATGAATATATCCCCATCCTTCGGTGGTGGGTATAACAAACGAAAATTGTAAAATTAAAATGATCTTCGCACTAACAGGCAAAAACAAAAAATTGAAAATACATTTTTTTCTCAAAGAAAATTTTACTGAATTTTTTGTTAAGATACACTTTTTTAAGACAAAATAAGGCTACGTCCCTGGCTCCCATTTAAAGCTATCCATCTGTTTGACTTCTTGAGCCCCTATTTGACTATAGTTTTGCACAATGACTTCTCTTACTACCTCCAATATATGGTGTGATGCGGTTCATAACCGATTATAGTTCCCATATAGACTGAACTCCCGATTGTTCTTATTGTGCTCCTAGATGGCGCAATTTCGGACAACGACTGCATGTATGACGTTAAGCATCTGTGCCAAGTGGTCTCAATCAGTCCACAACCTGATATAGCTCCCATATAAACCGATCTAATGATTGTACTTATTGAACCCCTAGAGGACGCAATTCACTTCCAATTTTACACAACGGCTTTTCGTATGACGTCCAATATCTGTGCCTAGTATGGTCCGAATAGGCCCGTAAACTGTTATAGCTCCCATATAAACCTATCTCCCAATTTGGGTTGCACAATATTACATAAACTTTTCGTCTGAGCACCGATATCGTTCCCAAAAAAATATCTCACTAAGTTGCAGGTGGATGCAGG
Organism: Stomoxys calcitrans; assembly: GCF_963082655.1. Lineage (NCBI taxonomy): Eukaryota > Metazoa > Arthropoda > Insecta > Diptera > Muscidae > Stomoxys > Stomoxys calcitrans. The sequence goes on along the minus strand of NC_081554.1, from coordinate 136,742,468 downwards.
TAATCCATTCTGCAAAATAATCAGAAGACAACATAGTAATTCATCACAATAAAGCTATATTGAATTCCATTGAATCCCGCAGGTTCCAGTCCATGGAAGTCATAATTGTTGTTTTATTGCAGTTACTTTAATATAAATTTTTTCTTATCTTATATATGACAAGTAAAAAGGCGTTAAGTTCGGCCGGGCCAAACTTTGGATACCCACCACCTCGGGTATATATGTAAACTACCTTTCATCAAAATTCGGTGAAAATTATAATATAATTACAGTAGCTATATCTAAAAATAAACCGATCTGAACTATATACGACACGGATGTCGAAAAGCCAAACATAAGTTACTGTGTCAAATTCCAGTGAAATTGGATAATAAATGCGCTTTTTATGGGCAAAGACTTTAAATCGTGATATCGGTCTACATGGCAGCTATATCCAAATTTAGACCGATTTGGGCCAAGTTGCACAAAAATGTCGAAGAGCCTAACACAAAGCACTGTCCCAAATTTCGGCGAAATCGGACAATAAATGCCTCTTTTATGGGTCCAAAACCTTAAATCGAGAGATCGGTCTATATGGCAGCTATATTCAAATCTGGACCGATTTGGGCAAAATTAAAGAAGGACGTCGAAGAGCCTAACTTAACTCACTGTCTCAAATTTCAGCGACATCGGACAATAAATGAGCATTTTATGGGCCCAAAACCTTAAATTGAGAGATCGGTCTATATGGCAGCTATATCAAATCTGAACCGATCTGGGCATAATTAAAGAAAGACGTCGAAGAGCCTAACACAACTCACTGCCCCAAATTTCAGCAAAATCGGATAATAAATGTGGCTTTTATGGGCCTAACACCATAAATCGGAGGATCGGTCTATATGGCAGCTATATCCAAATCTGAACCGATCTGGGCCAAATTGACGAACGATGTCGAAGGGCCTAACACAACTCACTGTCCTAAATTTCAGCGAAATTGGATAAAAAATGTGGCTTTTATGGGCATTAGACCCTAAATCGGTGGATCGGTCTATATGAGGGCCATATCAAGATATAGTCAGTATAGCCCATCTTCGAACTTAACGTGCTTATGGAAAAAAAAGGATCTGTGCAAAATTTCAACTCAATATCTCTATTTTTAAAGACTGTAGCGTGATTTCAACAGACAGACGGACGGACATGTCTAGATCGTCTTAGATTTTTACGCTGATCAAGAATATACATACTTTATAGGGTCGGAAATGGATATTTCGATTTATTGCAAACGGAATGACAAAATGAATATATTCCCATCCTTCGGTGGTGGGTATAAAAAACAATTTGTGTTTGTTTGTTTGTTTATTTGTTTGCATGTTTGTGTGTTCCTTATAGACTCAGAAACGGCTTAACCGATTTTCACAGATGGTGCATAATGGCCGCGTGGTGAAAATAGGGTACTACATTTTTTGATATCTGTAGCGGGGCGGACCCTCCCCCTTACCCTAATTTTCAGAAACGCCAGATCTCGGAGATGGGTGGTGCGATTTAAGCGAAATTTTTTGTGCTCTCATATAGTACCCTAAAAATAAAAATTTGGTATCCAAATTTCGGATAGAGTACCTAGGGGGGCTGCCCCACCCTAAAACCCACCAAACATATATTTAGAACAATCACGACAATATGGAACTCAAATGGAAGGTATTTAGGATAAGAAAACGTATCTGATATCCAATTGTCGGACCAAGCCCCAAAATACCCCTAAGTCGGACAAATGAAAGGTATTTCCAAGTAGAATACGAATCGGATATCCAAATATGGGGCCACATTTCTGGAGGTCCACCCCTTTCCCAAAAAAACACCCCCCAAACAGGACTTACTTACTGACCATGGGAATATGGAGCTCAAATAAAAGGTATTTGAATGTAGAATACGAATCCGATATCCAAATATGGGACCAAGTGTTTGGGGGCCGTCTCTCACCAAAAACATCCCCCAAAGGGAACAAATTTACGACAATGGCAATATGGGGCTCAAATGAAAGGTCTTTGGGAGTAAAGCACGAATTTGATATCAATATTCGGGAAAAGTGACTATGGAGCCACCCCACCCCCCACCACACCCCCAAATAGTAACCATTTTCTGACTATTGCAATATAAGGCTCAAATAAGAAGGTTTTTAAATGGAACACTAATCCGATATATATTTTCAAGGCCAACTCACTGAGTGGCCGCCCATCCCCCAAAACACCCCAAGCCGGTCATGTTTGTCGACTATGGAAATATAGGGCTCTAATTAAAGGCATGTGGGAGTAGACCACGTATCTGATATCAACATTAGGGGCCAACTGTCTAGCGGACGTCCCACCACCATAAAACCCCCACATAGGACGTATTTGCTCACCAAGACAATTTGGGTCTTAAAGAGAGTGGAACTAAATATTCATAGTTTTTAGGGCCAATACCCCAAACCGAACTTATTTGCTGACTTTTGCAATAAGGAGTTTAAATCAGATAAGAAAACGAATTTGATATCCAATTTTGAGGGCAATTGCATTATGGGGTTCAAATAATTGATATACAAATATATGTTTAGCTTATTTGAAAGGTATTGGGGTGTTTTTTATACCCCCCACCATAAGATGGGGGGTATACTAATTTCGTCATTCTGATTGTAACTACTCGAAATATTCGTCTGAGACCCCATAAAGTATATATATTCTTGATCGTCGTGAAATTTTATGTCGATCTAGCTATGTCCGTCCGTCTGTCCGTCTGTCTGTCCGTCCGTCCGTCTGTCTGTCTGTCGAAAGCACGCTAACTTCCGAAGGAGTAAAGCTAGCCGCTTGAAATTTTGCACAAATACTTCTTCTTAGTGTAGGTCGGTTGGTATTGTAAATGGGCCATATCGGTCCATGTTTTGATATAGCTGCCATATAAACCGATCTTGGGTCTTGACTTCTTGAGCCTCTAGAGTGCGCAATTCTTATCCGATTGTGATGAAATTGAGCACGACGTGATTTGTTATTATATCCAACAACTGTGCCAAGTATGGTTCAAATCGGTTTGTAACCTGATATAGCTGCCATATAAACTGATCTTGGGTCTTGACTTCTTGAGCCTCTAGAGTGCGCAATTCTTATCCGATTGGAATGAAATTTTGCACGACGTGTTTTGTTATTATATCCAACAACTGTGCCAAGTATGGTTCAAATCGGTTTATAACCTGATATAGCTGCAATATAAACCGATCTTGGGTCTTGACTTCTTGAGCCTCTAGAGTGCGCAATTCTTATCCGATTAAAATGAAAATTTGCACGACATGTTTTGTTACGATATCCAACAACTGTGCCAAGTATGGTTCAAACCGGTCCATAACCTTGTAAGGATGTCATATAAACCGATCTTGGGTCTTGACTTCTTGAGCCTCTGGAGGGCGGAATTCTTATTAAATTTGAATGAATTTTGGCACATAGTATTTTGTTATGATATCCAACAACTGTGCCAAATATGGTTCAAATCGGTTCATAACCTGATATAGCTGTCATATAAACAGATCTGGGGACTTGACTTCTTGAGCTTCTAGAGGGCTCAATTTCTATCCGATTTGGCTGAAATTTCGCAAGACGTTTTTTATTGTTACTTTCAACAACTATGTCAAATAAAGTACAAGTCGGTTCATAACCTGATATAGCTGCCATATAAACCGATCTGGGATCTTGACTTCTTGAGCCTCTAGAGGTCGCAATTATTATCCGATTTGGCTGAAATTTTGTACGACAGATTCTCTCATGACCATTAACATATGTGTTTATTATGGTCTGAATTGGTCTATAGGCCGATACAGCTCCCATATAATTCGATCTCTCTATTTTACTTCTTGAGCCCACAAAGGGCGCAATTCTTAATCGAATTGGCTGACATTTTACACAGGTCTCCATAATATAAATTAATTGTGGTCCAAACCGGACCATATCTTGATATCGCTCTAATAGCAGAGCAAATCTTTTCTTATATCCTTTTTTTTGCCTAAGAAGAGTTGCCGGGAAAAGAACTCGACAAATGCGATCCATGGTGGAGGGTATGTGAGATTCGGCCCGGCCGAACTTAGCACGCTTTTACTTGTTTTATTTTATTTTTTTTTATGGAATGTAAATAATTTTTATTTTGATGAGAATTCATTACAATTTGTGCCTCGCGAAGCCTTAGGCTTGTTAGCAAGGATATACAATGTAAAAGTGTAAAATTCGTAGTACTAAATTAAATATATAATTAAACATTACAAATTAGATAACAATGGATAACAAAGTATTATAAGGTAATCTTTCACAAAGGAATTTAAACAATTTAGTTTATTCGCTTCATTGCGAGTTAATAAAGAATTTCTTAGAGCAAGAATTGATACCCATTTTCGGAACCAATTTTCTGGGGGTTTACCCCTTTCCCAAATTACCCCACAAACAACAATTGTTTAGTGACCAGCGCAATATGGGGCTCAAATAAAGGTATTTGGGAGTAGAATACGAATTTGATATCCAAATGTAGGACCATGTAGGACATCACCCCTTTCCCAAAACACACCAAAGGGAAAAAATTTTCAACCATGCTAATTTGTGGCTCAAATGAAAAGTATTTGAGATTAGAAAACGGATTTGATAACTTATTTCGGATTTGATATTCGTAGACCAATAAAGATCATGTGGGATTCAGATAAAGAAACTTATATGGTTAAACTGTTAATCAATCGATATACTATTTTCGTAGCATGGTATTTCACTAAAAGATCTTTAATTGTCGAAAATAAATATTCCAAGGAAACGTTTGTTCCACATAAAGTAAAAGAAGGCGCAGAGGAGCGGGCCCGGATCAGCTAGTATCATATAAGCATAGGTCACAAAAATATTTATTTTAAGTTAATACATACCCTTCTCAATGAAAAACCAATTTTTCTTCACTTAAGGTGCTTTATGCTCTTCTTCCAATGACAGATGAATTTCATAGAAATTTATTAAGTTTTAGATAAAGCTTCCATATTTATGCATCTCCCGATTTTCACTTTTAACGCCTTTGCTATCGCATTTATCACATTTATCAATCAATCTTCTCAAAAACGATTTACTCTATGGTTGTTACAATATGTTCGGATTTTGATCGAAATTCTACATTTCAAATTGAAGCAAATTTTTAATTCGACGACTTAGCCTATACATGTGGTGTAGGATATTATTTGCCCTACTTTTGACCATCCTTACTTTTTAACAATTACAGTCGTGATTGAAATTTTCAGTTAACTAGTTAATTGATTCAATTTATTTTTCAATTGAATTTCAAAAGTTTTCAATCCCAATTGAAAGTTTTTCATTTTTATTTAAAACTTATTTGTATCACTCATTTTTTAATTGAATCGAAATTTTTTTTTAATTGAATCCAAAATTTTTTTAATTACAAATTGGTCTTGGACCCTTTTTTGATAATATCTGTCATGTAGCCTTTAACTTCAAGGATTTCAAGGACGCATTGAACCCACATTTCCACAAATCTATAGTAATCCGATGGCAGTCGATTCTACGTAAAGGATTGATAAGCCATGGCTGTCGCCTCAGTGTACAAGAGACTAGTGAGTCAACAACAACAAATCTATGGGGCACGCCATTCCGATACTTAAAATTTTTTTGGAAAACCCCCGCGGAATAGTTTTTATTCATAAAGGTGCCCATGGACCTTTGGCAAAACAATACACCGCAAGTTCATGTAACGGGAAGTAAACATCTATGTACCAAATACTATAAGTTCTTCAAATGAATCAATTCATAAATTAATTGAAAATTTCAATCATTTTAAAATTGAATATGAATTTTTTTTATTGAAAATTATATTATCATTTTCGTGGTTGAAGCAGTTTCCATAAAAATATTATTTGGATCAATTAATTTGTATTGTGTGGGTATACAAATTGATTGATATGTAGACTTTAAAATTTGGAAAATGTGTGCTGCATTTCAAGGGCGATTTCCAGTCCGCCAAAGCGTTGTCAAATTTGGCAATTTTTGTGTTTGTGGTTATTAAGGGGTTAGTTGACTCAGAACAAGGGAAGTAAATTTTTATGTGTCTCCTATTGTGCTTGAGATAAGGCAAACTTAAGGAGCCCCGTTTGTAACTCAGATTTGTGCACTTAAGTGTGTGTACTCACTTGTTGTGGGTATGAAGAGTAAAATAATCAAATTGACACAGCTTTATTGTTGTCTCTGGTAGCACATCATCCCCTATGGGGCCACATATTTTTTGCAGTAATCGCAACGCAAATAATAAGTACAATTTCCAATATAAAGCCACGAGAATTGAATTTTTGTAATCTTTTTTGTTTATTTAGCGATATTAGTCTATACACTTATCTGAGCACAATTTTTTTAAGAATATATCAGAAAAATTTGTAAATTCATAAAGTTTTTTGTCGAAATAAGGATTAAAATTGTTTACCCATTTTAAAAAAGTCTAGCTTCCCTCATGTGCATTGAAAATTCTATTCATGAATAGCTTGATTTTTGTCTTCTTTTCCAGGGCAAATTCCATTCCCATCCGTTCTATAAATAATTTCCTCTTCATTAAACTCTCGTTTGTCGTGCTAAACGATTATACAGCATTTTGTGATTATAAGGACTTGAACAACACGCCACCGTTCACAATCAGTGCACAGATAAATATAAACAAAATGTGGAAACACATTTATGTTTTGTAAGCTCTCATTGATTTAAATGATATATACCAGAAGAATGGTTATAATGAGATTAAGCCCTGACAATAGAAGCCAAGACAGCAGTGTCAGCTGTGGGGTGTAAACTTTACATGGTGAAAACTGAATAATTCTTAGTATCTTACGACTGAGTGACCCGATGTGCTTCGCTGCAGTCTAGAATACCATTTTAAAGATAATGCTCTTTTCAAATGTTCTAAAACAAATACAAATGGAAAATGTTGAATATGAAAACATGAATAGAAGTGAATTAATCATTCTGTCAGCAACACCTCGAAACATTAGTCCCCATACTCCTTGAACGTCATGTCGATCTAGTAACATCAGTCCGTCTTTCGAATGCACGTTAAATTTTGAATGAGCTGGTCGAATTTGACCCAATTATTTCTTAAGGATTTATGACGGTCAGGATTGTAAATGGTCTAAATACGTTTCATGTTTAGGTATAGCTCCCATTGGTTTAAATCGATACCTCGATTATATTTACTGAGCATCTAATTCTTGTTAGACATGCTTGAAATTTTGTACAATATTTTCTTTTCACTTCCAATAGCTGTACCAAATCGGTCCGTAGCCTGATATACCTCCCATTTAAACTCAAAACTCGATTTGACTAAAATTCTATAAGATGAATTATCTATGACCTGCAACAGCTGTATTGTCTATTCCAGTATTTATATTCTTTATCGATCTAGCCATATTCGTCTTACATCTTTTGAAATAACTATTCCTTTCAATGAATAAAGTCATCCCTAAAATTTGCACAGATTTTTATTGATGTGGGTATGAGAATTACATCTATACATTCCAACACCGGTTTTTCTTTTTATACCCTCCACCATAGGATGGGGGGTATACTAAGTTCGTCAATCTGTTTGTAACTACTCGAAATATTCGTCTGAGATCCCATAAAGTTTATATATTATTGATCGTCGCGACATTTTATGTCGATCTAGCCATGTCCTTCCGTCTGTCCATCCGTCTGTCTGTCGAAAGAACGCTAACTTCCGAAGGAGTAAAGCTAGCTGCTTGAAATTTTGCACAAATACTTCTTATTAGTGTAGGTCGGTTGGTATTGAAAATGGGCCATATCGGTCCATGTTTTGATATAGCTGCCATATAAACCGATTTTGGGTCTTGACTTCTTGAGCCTCTACAGTGCGCAATTCTTATCCGATTGGAATGAAATTTTGTACGACGTGTTTTGTTATAATATCCAACAACTGTGAAAATTTTTGGTTCAAATCGGTTCATAACCTGATATAGCTGTCATATAAACAGACCTGCGGACTTGACTTCTTGAACTTCTAGAGGGCGCAATTCCTATCCGATTTGGTTGAAATTTTGCATGACGTATTTTATTCAAATCAAATCGGTTAATAACCTGATATAGCTGCCATATAAACCGATCTGGGATCTTGACTTCTTGAGCCTCTAGAGGTCGCAATTATTATCCGATTTGCCTGAAATTTTGTACGACGGATCCTCTCATGACCATCAACATACGTGTTTATTATGGTCTGAATCGGTCTATAGCCCGATACAGCTCCCAAATAAATCGAACTCTCTATTTTATTTCTTGAGCCCCCAAAGGGAGCAATTCTTATTCGAATTGGCTGACATTTTACACAGGTCTACAACATATAATTTAATTGTGGCCCAAACCGGACCCTATCTTGATATCGCTCTAATAGCAGAGCAAATCTTTTCTTATATCCTGTTTTGCCTAAGAAGAGATGCCTGGAAAAAAACTCGACAAATGCGATCCATGGTGGAGGGTATATAAGATTCGGCCCGGCCGAACTTAGCACGCTTTTACTTGTTTTTTTAACCTATTCTATCCTGATTGGCCTTCATATATTATTTCATATTATTTATATATTATTCTTAATTCCTTTTTTTGGGTAGGATAGGGCGAGGGGAATTGTTCTCTGATACGTCCTTTCATTTGAGTACAATATATTCTCGATCATCGTACATGACAGTTTGCCGTTGCATTTATTGGGAGGAGAGGGTCGGCCCCCCGACGCTAAGAACCAAACGACAATTTATTTGAGTCTTTTATTGTCGCGATCTACTTTAATTCTATACTAACATTAGATTCGAAATATACTGTCATAGACCTTTCTTTTAATTGACATATTATCCCGATCGAACTACTCGTCCTATTGAAGGGGTATTTAGTGGGTGGGCCGGTCCCAGACTCTGTACTAATTGTGCATGCCAGATTCGTAGTCAAGTCCCAAAGACTTTTTATTCGATACCCATATGCACGTTTTGGGGTTTTTTTTGGATTGGAGAGGCCCCTAGACACCTTGGACCAAGTTCTTATAACAGATGTATACTCAGCTTCCAAATATATTTCGTATGAAACCCATATTGTGCCAATCGGTAAACATGTTCTGATGACGGGTTTTGTGGGGGTAGGGAGGCACCTCAGACACCAAGGAATGTCCATATTGTCCCAATCGGTAAATTTGTCCTGCTGAGGGGTTTTGGGTGTTGAGGAGGGCCCTCAGACATCAAAAAATAATTTTTTGTCTCGGATTTGTATTCTACTTTTAATTACCTTTTATTTGATATTCATATTACTCAAAGCGGTTAAAATGTCACGTAACATTCTGATGCCAAGTTCAAACTCTACCCTCAAATACCTATCATTTGATACCCATATTGCCCAAAGCAGTAAAAGTGTCCTCTTGGGTCTTTTTTGGGGGTGGGAGACCCCAAATTTTTCACCAATTTCGAGTTTTTGGGGTACCAGAGGGTGGCACACAAAATTTCGCTTAAATCGGTGCACGCATCTCCTAGATCTGGCGTTTGAGAAAATTGGTGTTTGGAGGAGGGTCCGCCCCCCTTCGGATATCAAAAAATTTAGTACCCTATCTCCACCGGGGGCCCAAACCATCCGTGAAAATTTCAATACAATCGGTTCAGCCGTTTTTGAGTCTATACGGCATAGACAAGCAAACTAAACAAACAAAGCCCAACAATTTAATTTTTATACCCACCACCGAAGGATAGGGGTATATTCATTTTGTCATTCCGTTTGCAACACATCGAAATATCCATTTCCGACCCTATAAAGTACACATATTCTTGATCAGCGTAAAAATCTAAGACGATCCAGACATGTCCGTCCGTCTGGGACAGTAAGTTATGTTAGGCCCTTCGACATCCTTCGTCAATTTGGCCCAGATCGGTTCAGATTTGGATATAGCTGCCATATAGACCGATCCTCCGATTCGGGGTTTTGGGGACATAAAAGGCGCATTTATTGTCCGACTTCGCCGAGATTTGGGACAGTTCGTTGTGTTAGGCTTTTTTTTTTGTTATAGCTTCTAAAAAGACCAATATTTTGTTATACACAATTGAACAATGACTTGTACCTATTAGAATTTGGTCCAAATCGGAACATATTTCGATATAGCTGCTATGAGGTATGCAATGTACACCGGATTTTGATGAAAGGTGGTTTACATATATACCCGAGGTGGTGGGTATCCAAAGTTCGGCCCGGCCGAACTTAACGCCTTTTTACATGCTATATAACAAAAGATATAATAGATTTAAAATTTTTTGAAAAAAATCTTGTCATTTCTTAAGCTCCTACAACAATAAAATCATTTTCTTAATATTTTATGACCATTGAGCGAAAAAAAGCTGGATTTAATGATGTCGGCATAAAACCTCACATGCTGTGAAATAATGATATACATTTATTTTTTATACCCACCACCGAAGGATGGGGGTATATTCATTTTGTCATTCCGTTTGCAACACATCGAAATATCCATTTCCGACCCTATAAAGTATATATATTCTTGATCAGCGTAAAAATCTAAGACGATCTAGGCATGTCCGTCCGTCTGTCCGTCTGTCCGTCTGTCTGTTGAAATCACGCTACAGTCTTTAAAAATTGAGATATTGAGCTGAAATTTTGCACAGATTATTTTTTTGTCCATAAGCAGGTTAAGTTCGAAGATGGGCTATATCGGACTATATCTTCATATAGCCCCCATATAGACCGATCCGCCGATTTAGGGTCTTAGGCCCATAAAAGCCACATTTAATATCCGATTTTGCTAAAATTTGAAAAAGTGAGTTTTGGGAGGCCCTTCGACATTCTTCATTAATTTGGCTCAGATCGGTCCAGATTTGGATATAGCTGCCATATAGACCGACCCTCCGATTTAGGGTCTAAGGGCCATAAAAGCCACATTTTGTATCCGATTCCGCTGAAATTCGGGACAGTGAGTTGTGTTAGACCCTTCGACATCCTTCGTCAATTTGGGTCAGATCGGTTCAGATTTGGATATAGCTGCCATATAGACCGACCCTCCGATTTAGGGTCTAAGGGCCATAAAAGCCACATTTTGTATCCGATTCCGCTGAAATTCGGGACAGTGAGTTGTGTTAGGCCCTTCGACATCCTTCGTCAATTTGGCTCAGATCGGTTCAGATTTGGATATAGCTGCCATATAGACCGACCCTCCGATTTAGGGTCTAAGGGCCATAAAAGCCACATTTTGTATCCGATTCCGCTGAAATTCGGGACAGTGAGTTGTGTTAGACCCTTCGACTTCCTTTGTCAATTTGGCCCAGATCGGTTCAGATTTGGATATAGCTGCCATATAGACCGATCCTTCGATTTATGGTGTTAGGCCCATAAAAGCCACATTTATTACCCGATTTTGCTGAAATTTGGGACAATGAGATGCGTTAGGCCCCTTGATATTTTTTTTCAATTTGGTCCAGATCGGTTCAGATTTGGATATAGCTGCTATATAGACCGATTTCTTGATTTAAGGTTTTGGGCCCATAAAAGACGCATTTATTGTCCGATGTCGCTGAAATTTGGGACAGTGAGTTTAGTTAGGCTCTTCGACGTCCTTCTTCAATTTTGCCCAGATTGATCCAGATTTGAATATAGCTGCCATGTAGACCGATTTCTCGATTTAAAGTCTTTGCCCCATAAAAAGCGCATTTATAATCCGATTTCACTGAAATTTTACATAGTAACTTATGTTAGGCTTTTCAACATCCGTGTCGTATATGGTTCAGATCGGTTAATTTTTAGTTATAGCTACTGTACTTATTAGTATTTGGTCCAAATCGGAACATGTTTTGAAATAACTGATATGGGTCATAAGGTATGAAATTTTCACCGAATTTTGATGAAAGGTGGTTTACATATATACCCGAGGTGGTGGGTATCCAAAGTTCGGCCCGGCCGAACTTAACGCCTTTTTACTTGTTTAATATTGAAACCATCAAATGCAACCAGATATTAAAACGGATTCTAGAATCACACCAACTGTGCCAAGTGTGGTTCAAATTGGTTCATAACCTGATATAGCTGTCATATGAACCGATCTTGGGTCTTGATTTCTTAAGCCTCTAGAGGGCGCAATTCTTATCGGATTGGAATGAAATTTTGCACGACGTGTTTTGTTATGATATCCAACAACTGTGCGAAGTATGGTTCAAATCGGTTCATAACCTGATATAGCTGTCATCTAAACAGATCTGGGGACTTGACTTCTTGAGCTTCTAGAGAGCGCAATTCCTATCCGATTTGGTTGAACATTTTTATGAAGTATTTTATTCTTACTTTCAACAACTGTGTCAAATAAAGTTCAAATCGGTTCATAACCTGATATAGCTGCCATATAAACCGATCTGGGATCTTGACTTCTTGAGCCTCCATAGGTCGCAATTATTACCGATTTGCCTTATTGCACTACGGATCCTCTCATGACCATCAACATACGTGTTTATTATGATCTGAATCGGTCAATAGCCCGATACAGCTCCCATATACAATAAATCGATCTCTCTATGTTACTTCTTGAGCCCCCAAAGGGCGCAATTCTTATTCGAATTGGCTGACATTTTACACAGGTCTCCAACATGTAATTTAATTGTGGTCCAAACCGGACCCTTGCTCTAATAGCAGAGCAAATCTTTTCTTATATCCTTTTTTGCCTAAGAAGAGATGCCGGGAGAAGAACTCGACAAATGTGACTATGGTGGAGGGTATGTAAGATTCGGCCCGGCCGAACTTAGCACGCTTTTACTTGCTATTATTTTAATTGAAATTTTATCTGCAAAAAATATATTTTTCAACAATTTTTTTTAATAAAATATTTTTTGGTTTATCTGAAAAACTATTCCAAAGAATAATTAGTTATCTTTAATTAATTGAATTAAATCAGCAATGAAATAAAAAATTGTATGGATTCGGAAACACAAATTTAAATCCCCGAAATGTTCACCCAGATTATTTTAGTTTTAAAATAATTATTTCAAATAACACCTTTTTTTTCTTGGAATTCAATAATTCACAATACAGAATTTAAGGCAATTGAGACGGAGCTCATAATGATTAAGGGACGAAAATTATAAATAAATTTGTTAATTCTGTTGGCTTTGACCGCAGATTTCAGCACAGCGGAATATTATTTAAAACATTTTAAAATTTATTTTTTTACAATGAAAAGATTTTGCGAATAACGATTTCCTTATGTGTCATGTATGAAAATCTTTAATGAAATTCAACGAGCCAAATTGCATGTTTACAAAAAGGTGGGTATTAAGTTCGTGTTTCACAGTGAAATACCCATGTTTTTCACAATCACTTTTTTGAGTAACTACAAAAATCAGTTATCAGTGTTATAACATAAATTGCAAATTTTGTTCATGAACATTCCACTAAGGAACAGGGGCAAACTTCTCACATATCAATGAGTGTAGTCCGATTCAAGTTTAAGCTCAATTATAAGGGGACTCCTTTTTATAACCGAGTCCGAACGGCGAGCCGTAGTGCAACACCTCTTTGGAGAGAAGTTTTACATGACATAGTACCTCACAAATGTCGCCAGTATTAGGAGGGGAAAACCGCTGAAAATTTTTTCTGATGGTCTCGCCAGCATTCGAACCCAGCCGTTCAACGACATAGGCGGACATGCTAATCTCTACGCTAAAGTGGGCTCCGATATAGCATAACACTTTTATTTATTAAAATGTTATAATTAATAATGGGAATGCTTTCATTAATAATGGGAAATAATGAATGAAATCAGAAAGTCTTTTTGCTTCAAAATCTATTATCTACAAAAAGTAATCGTAAAAAATATAAATTTTCACTGTGAAACACGAACTTAATACCCACCTTAAGTGAGGTATCTTTATCAGGTAATGAACCGATTCGAACAAATTTGGCACGCATGTTGAGAGTCGTAGGAGAAGTCGTTGTTCAAAATTTCTGCCAAATCGGATGAGAGAATTGCGCCCTCTAGTGGCTCAAGATGTCAAGATACAAGATCAGTTTAATGGCAGCTATTTATATTAGGTTATGGGCTGTTTTGAACCATACTTGGCGCAGTTGTTGTAAGTCATAACGAAACACGTCATGCAAAATTGCGGCCTCTAGAGGGTCAGAAAATCAAGTTCCATGATCAGTTTATATGACAGCTTTATCAAAACATTGACCGATATGGCCCATTTACAATCCCAACCGACCCACACCAATATGATCCTTCGAAAGTTAGCATACTTAGACCGACAGGCAGATGGACATGACTAGATCGACTTAAAATGTCATGACGGTCCATAATGTATATACTTTATGGGGTCTAAGGCGAAAATTTCGAGGAGTTACACACGGGACAAAGTTGGGCCTAAGACCCTAAATCGACAGATCGGTCTATATGGCAACTATATCCAAATATGTTCCGATCTGGACCATATTCAGTTCAGACAACGATAGACCAAATGCAACTCACTGCTTAAAATTTCAACGAAATCGGAAATATCCTCACATGAACCGATTTGGAACATATTTGATTAGAAAGTCGACATGCATAGTGAAACTCACTGTTCCAAATTTTTGCGAAAGCGGGTGCTCAATGCACCTGTTATAGGCCAATGGCCTTTAATTGTTAGATTGGTCTATATGGCAGCTAAACCTAACTATGGTCCGAAATGGAGTATATTCAGTTCGGATATCGGCGGCCCTAGTACAACTGGCGGTTTCTAGTTTCAGAGAAATCGGACAACAAAAGCTGATTTTATGGGCCTAGGACCCTAAACTGGGAGTTCGGTCTATATGGCAGCTATATCTTAATATGATCCAATTTTACTCTTTCAATAACTTAACCTGCGAAAAGACAAAATGTGGATTTATGCCAAATTTAATTTAAAATACTTTAATTTTTGAAGGGTGTAGGGTGATTCCAACAGACGGACAGACAGACATACGGACATCATTAAATCGTCTTAGAATTTTACGAAGATCCAGAATATATATATTTTTTGAATCGGAAATGGATTGAGCTGCAAACGAAATGACTAAATGAATATACCATCTTTCCTATGATGAGGGGCAGGGACGTAGCCAGGACTTATTTTTTTGTTTTTTGGGGGGGGAGGGTCTATATGGGGTCTATATCAAGATATACTCCGATATAGCCCATCTTCGAACTTAACCTGCTTATGGACAAAAAAAGAACCTGTGCTCAATATCACCATTTTTAAAGACTGTAGCGTGATTTCAACAGACAGACGGACGGACATGTGTAGATTGTCTTAGATTTTTACGCTGATCAAGAATATATATACTTTATAGGGTCGGAAATGGATATTTCGATGTGTTGCAAACGGAATGACAAAATGAATATACCCCCATCTTTCGGTGGTGGATATAATAAGCGGAAAATACAGATGAAAAGTGTTCGTTTTGCTGTAACTTGCTTTTTTATCTAGGGAAAATTTACATTTCACGACGCCCAAGAAGAGCACAATCACAGTTCCCAGCAAAAAATTGTTCTTGGCTTGGAAGCAATACGAAAATATTCTAGCATACTAATGCGCATTTTGAATGCTCAATGAGTATGCATGAAACTATAATATAATATAAAGTAATATTCTTTAACAATTTTACAGAAAAGCAAGTAAAAGCGTGCTAAGTTCGGCCGGGCCGAATCTTATATACCCTCCACCATGGATCGCATTTGTCGAGTTCTTTTCCCGGCATCTCTTCTTAGGCAAAAAAGGATATAAGAAAAGAGTTGCTCTGCTATTAAGACGATATCAAGATATGGTCCGGTTCGGACCACAATTAAATTATATGTTGGAGACCTGTGTAAAATTTCAGCCAATTCGTATAAGAATTGCGCCCATTGGGGCTTACGAAGTAAAATAGAGAGAACGATTTATATGGGATCTGTATCGGGCTATAGACCGATTCAGACCAAAATAAACACGTTTGTTGATGGTCATGAGAGGATCCATCGTACAAAATTTCAGGCATATCGGATAATAATTGCGACCTCTAGGGGTCAAGAAGTCAAGATCCCAGATCGGTTTATATGGTAGCTATATCAGGTTATGAACCGATTTGAACCTTATTTGACACAGTTGTAAAAATGTAAAAATAAAATACGTCATGCATAATTTTAGCCAAATCGGATAGGAATTGCGCCCTCTAGAAGCTCAAGAAGTCAAATCCCCAGATCTGTTTATATGACAGCTATATCAGGTTATGGACCGATTTTAACCATACTTGGCACAGTTGTTGGATATTATAACGAAATACTTCGTGCAAAAATTCATTCAAATCGGATAAGAATTGTACCCTCTAGAGGCTCAAGAAGTCAAGACCCAAGATCGGATTATATGGCAGCTATATCAGGTTATGGACCGATTTGAACCATAATTGGCACAGTTGTTGGATATAACAACAAAACACGTCGTGCAAAAATTCATTCAAATCGGATAAGAATTGCGCCCTCTAGAGGCTCAAGAAATCAAGACCCAAGATCTGTTTATATGGCAGCTATATCAGGTTATAGAGTGATTTGAACTATACTTGGCGCAGTTGTTGGATATCATAACAAAACACGTCGTGCAAAGTTTCATTCCAATCGGATAATAATTGCGCTCTCTAGAGGCTCAAGAAGTCAAGACCCAAGATCGGTTTATATGGCAGCTATATCAGGTTATAGACCGATTTGAACCATACTTGGCACAGTTGTTGGATATCATAACAAAACACGTCGTGCAAAATTTCATTCTGATCGGATAAGAATTGCGCACGCTAGAGGCTCAAGAAATCAAGACCCAAGATCGGTTTATATGGCAGCTATATCAGGTTATAGACCGATTTGAACTATACTTGGTGCAGTTGTTGGATATCATAACAAAACACGTCGTGCAAAGTTTCATACCAATCGGATAATAATTGCGCTCTCTAGAGGCTCAAGAAGTCAAGACCCAAGATCGGTTTATATGGCAGCTATATCGAAACATGGACCGATATGGCCCATTTACAATACCAACCGACCTACACTAATAACAAGTATTTGTGCAAAATTTCAAGCGGCTAGCTTTATTCCTTCGGAAGTTAGCGTGCTTTCGACAGACAGACGGACGGACGGACGGACGGACGGACGGACGGACGGATGGACGGACGGACAGACGGACGGACATGGCTAAATCGACATAAAATGTCGCGACGATCAAGAATATATATACTTTATGGGGTCTCATACGAATATTTCGAGTAGGTACAAACAGAATGACGAAATTAGTATACCCTCCATCTTATGGTGGAGGGTATAATATAGTTATACCCTACACCACTACTGTGGTACAGGGTATTATAACTTAGTGAAATAGTTTGTAACACCCAAAAGGAAGAGAGAAAGAATCACTTTCTAGTTCGATTTAGCTATGTCCGTCTGTCCATGTTAATTTGTGTACAAACTACAGGTCGCAGTTGTCATCCGATTGTCTTCAAATTTGGTATGGGCATGTTTTTCGGCCTAGAGACGAAGCCTATTGAAATTGGATGCAGTAATGCTGCAATAAAATGGTCATTTGTGAACCTATTCTCTCGAAATTTGGCAGCAAGGATTTTCTTATGACTCCCGACATTACCGGTTAATTTCATAGAAATCGGTTAAGATTTGGATATAGCTCCCATATATATATTCGTCCGTTTTGCAGCAATAATGCAATAAAATGGCCATTTGTTAACCGATTCTCTTGAAATTTATTAGGAAGGATTTTCTCCTGACTCTCGAAATTACTGGTGTATTTCATGGAAATCGGTTCAGATTTAGATATAGCTCTCATATATATAGATATATCATATATATAAAAATCAATTTGTGTTTGTTTGTTTGTATGTTTGTGTGTTCCTTATAGACTCAGAAACTGCTGAACCGATTTGCTTGAAATTGTCACAGATGGTGCATAATGATCCCGTGGTGAAAATAGGGTACTACTTTTTTTGATATCTGAAAGGGGGCGGACCCTCCCCCTTACCCTAATTTTCAGAAACGCCAGATTTCGGAGATGGGTGGTGCGATTTAGCGAAATTTTCTGTGCTCTCATATAGTACCCTAAAAATAAAAATTTTGTATCCAAATTTCGGGTGGGGTACCTAGGGGGGCCGCCCCACCCTAAAACCTATCGAACATATATTTAGACCAATCACAACAATATGGGACTCAAATAAAAGGTATTTAGGATTAGAAAACGTATCTGATATCCAATTGTCGAATCAAATGTTAGGGGGACCACCTTAAACCCCAAAACACCCCTAAATCGGACATATTTACCGACCATGGCAATATGGGATTCAAATGAAAAGTATTTGTGAGTAGAATACGAATCTGATATCCAAATGTGGGACCACTTTTCTGGGGGTCCACCCCTTACCCAAAACACCCCCCAAACAGGACTTATTTACTGACCATGGAAATATGGGGCTTAAATAAAAGGTATTTGAGTGTAGAATTAGAATCTTATATCCAAATATAAGATCAAGTGTTTGGGGGGCCGCCTCTACCCAAAAACCTCCCCCAAAGGGGACACATTTACGACCATAGCCACATGGGGCTCAAATGAAAACTCGGGAGTAAAGCACAAATCTGATGTTAATATTCGGGAAAAGTGTCTACGGGGTCACCCCACCCCCACAATACCACCCCACCCCCACAATACCACCCAACCCCCAAAACACCCCTTAATCGGACATATTTACCGATCATGGCATATGGGACTCAAATGAAGGGTATTTACGAGGAGAATACGAATCTGATATCCAAATGTGGGACCACGTTTCAGGCGGGATGAACCCCTTCCCCAAAACACCCCCCAAACAGGACTTATTTACTGACCATGGGAATATGGGGCTTAAATAAAAGGTATTTGAGTGTAGAATTAGAATCTGATATCCAAATATGGGAACAAGTGTTTGGGAGGCCGCCTCTCCTCAAAAACATCCCCCAAAGGGGACACATTTACGACCATATGGGGCTCTTTGGGAGTAAACCACGAATCTGATATCAATATTCGGGAAAAGTGTCTATGGGGCCACCCCAACCCCACAACACCACCCAAATAAAAAGAATTTGCTCTCTTTTGCAATATGAGGCTCAAATAAGAGGGTTTTTAGAGTGGATCCGCCCATACCCCAAAACACCCCCCAAGCCGGTCATGTTTGCCGACTACAAAAATATGGGGCTCAAATTAAAGGTATTTAGGAGTAGACCACGTATCTGATATCAACATTAGGGACGTCGCACCACTATAAAAACCCCCAAATATGACGTATTTGCTAACCAAGACAATTTGAGTCGTAAAGAGAGTGGAACTAAATATTTATAGTTTAGGACATATTTGCTGACTTTTGCAATAAGGAGTTTAAACGAGATTAGAAAACGAATTTGATATCCAATTTTTATGCAATATGGGGTTTAAATAAATCGTTTTTGAAAGAAGAGTACGATGCTGATATTTTTCCAGGCCATGTGCCTGGGGGACAACCTCACCCCCGAAAACACCCCTAAATCAGATATCATGAGAGTAGCGGGCTGAAATAAAGTATTTTATGAATGGAGTACACCTTACATCCAAACTTAAATTCGTAGACCAATAAAGATTATATGGGATTCGGGCAAAGGCACTTATGTTCTTAAATTGTTAGTCAACTATTTTCGTAGCATGGTATTTCACTAAAAGCTCTTTAATTGTCAAAAATAAATATTCCAAGGAAACTTTTTTTCCATATAAAGTAAAAGAAAGCGCTGCGGAGCGGGCCCGGGTCAGCAAGTATATATATATAGCTCGATTTCAACTCCTACAACCACTGCAAGCACATTTATTGTCCAATCTTCCCAAAACTTCGTACAACGCTTTCTTCGACGACTGTGACAGTGTCTGAGAAGGTTGCTCGGACCATTCATCCGATATGGCTTTTGAAGGCTGTAGAAGCGACAATTATGGTCCGATCTTTACAAAATTTGGCATGGGTTGTTTCTTCATATGTGTCCAAATTTCATAAAAATCGGTTCACATTTAGATATAGCTCCCATATATATCTTTCTTCCGTTATGGACTTTTAAGGCTGTAGAAGCTACAATTTTACTTCGATCTTTAAAAGATTTGTTATGGGGTGTTCTTCTGAGGTCTACATATGTGCGCAAAATTTCATAAAAATCGGTCTAGATTTAGATATAGCTCCCATATATATCTTTTTTCCGATATGGATTTTGGTCCGATTGTTACAAAATGCAGCATGAGACGTTTTACTTGGCATCCCAACACGTGCTCGAAAATTCAATAAAATCGATCCTGATTTAAATATAGCTCCCATATGTATCTTTCATCACATATGGTCTTTTAAGACTGTAGAAGACACATTTTTGGTTCAATCTTTTGCAAAATCTAACATGAAGTTTTTAACGTCTTAATAAGTTTGCTTAATTTCGTCAAAATCTGCGCAGATTTAGATATAACTACCATATATATTTCTTCCAATATGGAGTTTTAAGGCTGTAGAAGCCACAATTTTAGTCCGATCTTAACAGGATTTAGCACGAGGTGTTTAATTTGACGTCCCAATACGTGGCAAAATTTCATAGAATTCGATTTCGATTTTAATTTACTACTCCCATATATATTTTTTATCCGATATGTCAATACGTATGCAAAATTAATGCTGAATAGATTTGGAGATAAGTTTTATATATTAAAAGTAGCATGTATACTAGGTGGTGTAGGGTATTATATAGTCGGCCCCGCCCCACTTTTGCCTTTCCTTACTGGTTTTTTATTTTATTTTGTAATTGTTCATTTTGGTTTTGTTACTGTTTGGGACAGAAAAGCACAATAAAAAAAAAATTAAACATTTTTGAGCCAAATTTTGTGTTGCAATTTGCTTTGAGCAGGCGCAAGCAGTTTTATTGAAATTTTGGCTTTATAAAATAATTTTAAGGTAGGCTGAAAAAAAGTTTGTCTTTAGACAAATTTTCACTTAAATATAGTCTTTAGAAATAAGAAATCATTAAAATGTAGTCTTCAGAAAAATGTCTGAAATATCATTCAAATTTGTTAGAAAAATTTCATAAAAAAAAAATGATCAAAAATTTTATTTTTAAAAGTTTTACTAAAATTTTGTGTTTAGAATAAATGAATTGAATTTTTTTTCCGTACACAAAATCACTTTGGGTTGGGCTCGGGCCCGAGGGCTACGACTCTGGAGGTGGGTTTAAAGATCCATGGAGTTTGCTGCTTGATCCTTTTTAGTTTCTGCTTATAAAGAGAAACAGTGCAAAGAACTTGACAAATGCGATCTATGGTGGATGGTATACAAGATTCGGCCTGACTGAATTTAGCTCGTTTATTCTTGTTTTGACTTTAAGACGAAATTGGATGAAGATACTATGACCTACTTCCAAGAAGCCCATTTACTTAAGGTTTGGAAGACTAAGATAGGTAAAGATCCTATTATTGATACATCAGGTAGTAAAGAATGAAAACTCAGTAGAGCCTAATGAACAGGGACCCGACGATGAAACCGTTACCGTCTTTATAAAGAGTCGAAAGACTAGGATAGGCAAAGAACCTAATACGATGACATCAGGCAGTACAGTCGCAGGAAAGCCAATGCAGTCTTAAGAACAGGGAGCAGACGATGAGATCATCACCTACTCCCAAAATAAGCATCCATTTTGAATTTTATATTTTGACGTCGGATGCTACAAAGAGGCTGTGGAGCATACCTGTCATCACTTTATCTGCCTTTGGGCTCTCCGACACCGCCTCCTACGTCGGAGCTGCAACGGCTGGTGAGGAAAGCAAAACAAACAGCTAACGAGGTACAAATAGGGTGCGATGCGAACTCTCACCACATTTCGTGGGGTACTACCAACACTAATAAGCGGGACCAAGCCCTGACAGAGTTCTTGAATACTTTTAATATTGGTAACACCGATACCTTTGTTAATAAGATTAGGGAGGAGTTATGAGATGTGACGATATGATCGGAAAATCTAATCGATGAAGTTCATGATTGGAGGGTCTCTATAGAACTCTCTTTCTCTGACCATCGCTACATTAGGTTTAGAATAGCACGGCCAGCGCCGAATCCGATAAGCTTCTAATGCTGGCGACATTTGTGAGGTACTATGCCATGTAAAACTTCTCTCCACAGAGGTGTCGCACTGCGGCTCGCCGTTCGGACTCGGCTATAAAAAGGAGGCCCCTTATCATTGAGCTTAAACTTGAATCGGACTGCACCCATTGATATGTGAGAAGTTTGCCCCTGTTCCTTAGTGGAATGTTCATGGGCAAAATTTGCAATTTACAAGCATAAAACAGGATTACGACTGCACTGGTGGGGTCCCTCGAAGGTAGTTGTCCTCTTCGGGAAAGGAAATCAGCCCAAGATAAACCTTGGAGCAGGTCGTAAAGAAGCGGAAGTTTAAAGGGATGTGTATTACACAGGGCTCAAGGAATACAATAAGATAACCAGAGCGGCAAAACGTGCCTCCTGGAAGCTTTTCTGTGAACAGATCGATAGTGTTAATGACACCGCCAAGATAAAAAAGTTTCTCTCAAAAACCCATGTCCAAACCAAACTGAAGTAGACGACATGGGAATGAGAGCAGAGACAACGGAGGACATGTTGAGGCTTGGGATGAAAACTCATCTTCCACAGGATACGGTAGGACTCATGGCGACACCGGAATCTTGGAAAAATGACGTTGATCGAAGGTTTTTAATTACGGAGTTTATTGTGAAGGAATTCTTGAGGAGTTTCAAACTATTAAGGTCTCCCGGACCTGATGGAATATTTCCGGCATTACTACAGGAAGAGGCAGACTATCTGACGCCTCGTTTGGCCAAAATTTTCACAGCGTCCCTAGGTCTTGCATATACTCCGAAAACCTGGCAAAAGGCAAGGGTGGTGTTCATACCCAAGCCCGGCAAAACAAGTTATGCGACACCAAGGGCCTACTCAAAACCATGGAACGTATTGTGGACACCATGACATAGAATAGGACATCCAGCAAACTGCTCAAATACATACAGCATGCCTATGTCAAAGGAAAGTCGGTGGAGTCTGCCCTACACGGGGTTGTGCATAAAATAGAAGAATCCTTTGATGCCAAAACGTACACACTGGCGGGAAGCATTGACATCGAGGGGGCTTTTAACAACGTGCGGTCCAATTCACTGATATAATCCTTAGACCGGTACCGGGTGGACCCGGTCCTTAGAGACTGGATAAACCATATGCTAAGGAACAGGTGGATAAATTGTGGCACAGGGCACGCCACAGGGGGGCATTTTATCGCCACTCCTATGGGTGATTCCCATAAATGACCTATTACGGATGCTGACTGAGGAGGGATTTGAACCCGTCTGCTACGCAGACGATGTTATAATACTTCAAAATATTATAACATCGTCAATAAATACCTAATCGAGCTGTGCAGAAGGGCCAAAAGGGTCTTGTATATGGCATTTGACTGAGCTAGATCAGAGGTCTCCATGTTAACCCAGAGAAGACTGATATATGCCTGTTCACCAGGAAGTCGAAGGTGGGCCAATTTAACGCACCACGTTTCCTCAACAAAAAGATTTCGATATCTGACAAGGTCAAATACTTAGGTGTGATCTTGGACAGGAAACTGAATTGGAAGTGTCACATTCAGGAGAGTACTGAGAAGGCTCACAGATGTTGGGCACTATCTAGACGGGCCGTAAGCTCGAAATGGGGCCCTCAATCCTAGGATAGTCCACTGCCTCTACAGGAGCGTGATTAGACTAATTCTTACTTACGCCTCCATCAGAGCGTGTGTAGCAGTCTCGCTCCGGTGGAGGTTTATCTTGAATTCCTCAATCATTGGTCCTCCAGTAAATGGGCATCTTGGGAGTGGGTGATGATCTCATCGTCTGCTCCCTGTTCTTCAGACGCCTGTCACTGCACTGTCTGATGTCATCGTTTTAGGTTTTTTGCCTTGTCTAGTCTTCCGACTTTTTATAAAGTCGGTAATGGTTCCATCGTAGGGTTCCTGTTCGTTAAGCTGTATTGGGTTTCCATTCCCTGTACTGCCTGATGTTTCAATACTAGGATCTTTTCCTATCTTAGCCTTCCAAATCTTAGGTAAATGGGCTTTTTGGGAGTAGGTGATGGTACCATCATCAGCTCCCTGTTCGTTGGGTTGCATTGAGTCTCCTGTCGCTGCGCTGCCTTATATTTCAATATTAGGATCTTTACCTATCCCAATATTCCAAATCTTTAAAACGGTGATGGGTCCGTCGTCGGGTTCCTGTTTGTTAGGCTGTTTTGGGTCGCTCCGCACTGCACCGCATGATATTTTAGTATTAGGACCATTGCTTCTGCTAGTCTTTCCAATATTGAGAGATACCGTGATTATTTCGTTGTCGGCCCCCTGTTTGTTGGGCGGTGTTTAGTCACCTGTCACTGCACGGCCTGATGCCGCAGAATGAAAATTTCTGCCTATCCTAGTCTTCCCAATCTTGAAAAAGACAGCTTTGCTCCCGTAGTGTGCCATGCCTTTTGTCTTAGCCAAACTTTTCACGGAGATTGATCAATGCCAACCACAAAGAGAGTTCCATCCTCCTTCTCCTCCCTGTGGAGGACCTCCCACTTCTCTGTGACCAAACCTTCTTTCTGCTTGCCCAAGAATTCCAATATGCGTTCCGTCTCAAATTTACTGCCCATCCCTTGATGAAGACCGTAGCCTTTGTGAGCTGGCGGATATCCATCTTTCTCACCAGTTCGAGTTTTGACGGTGTGACGAGCTATTTGACGGTATCAATACATTCCGCCGACGCAAAACGCAGCGTAAAGATGTCCCCTCTAAACTCGCAGCTCATCATTTGTATGGGTCCCTCTACAGAGTTACACACATGTTCAAAAATCCGATCGTTAACCAGATCCTCCACTTGCGACCGATGATCTGGTGGAATCCTACCGGATGCATCATCTCTGTTGTGCTTCCTTGGCGTAAGGGGGCGGCTCCTTACCATTCTCAGCGACCATTTTCCCCTTCCGTGATGGCAGTGGCATCAGTTTGGAATCACAGTCCTCCATGAAGACTCAGGGGCTGTGCGCGCTTCCCTCGTTCCAGCTCCAACTTTGTCTACCTCCGCAGGACACAGTCTGGAGTCTCCATTGCGGGATGGCTGGTAGGATTTACCGGAGTACTTGAAAACGGAGAGCTCTTTTCCTTCTTCGGTATTTTAGCAGTTCTCTTCGGGAGAACTGATTCTTTTTTCAGCATCCGTAGAAGTGGTTGGAATGTCAGTTCTATCCCTTCAAGCATGCTGCACTTTCGCATGAATACACTGCCGGTACATACTCCTCTGTCTCTTTCGTCGTGCTCCGGATCGCTTTCTCGGTCTGTTTGTGAGCTTATCAAAGCCATCACTCACTTCTGCCGTCATCCCGATGCCTTCATTTCTCGGTAGATGAAATAATTAAATAATTGATATCAAATGGCCTAACGAAAACCGTGGGTGTAATATAAAACTTGCTCTCATAGATAAAAAAAAGTATGACGACTAAAGTGATTTTAAGGTGAGTATTAAGATAAGATTTCATTGTAATCTCTTATTCAAAATAAATTTTTGTTGGAAGAAAATCAATAATACAACAAGTAAAAGCGTGCTAAGTTCGGCCGGGCCGAATCTTACATACCCTCCACCATGGATCGCATTTGTCGAGTTCTTTTCCCGGCATCTCTTCTTAGGCAAAAAAGGATATAAAAAAAGAGTTGCTCTGCTATTAAAATGATATCAAGATATGGTCCGGTTCGGACCACAATTAAATTATATGTTGGAGACCTGTGTAAAATGTCAGCCAATTCGTATAAGAATTGCGCCCATTGGGGCTCACGAAATAATATAGAGAAAACAATTTATATGGGATCTGTATCGGGCTATAGACCGATTCAGACCATAATAAACACGTTTGTTGATGGTCATGAGAGGATCCGTCGTACAAAATTTCAGGCATATCGGATAATAATTGCGACCTCTAGGGGTCAAGAAGTCACGATCCCAGATCGGTTTATATGGCAGATATATCAGGTTATGAACCGATTTGAACCTTATTTGACACAGTTGTTGGGTATCATAACAAAACACGTCGTGCGAAATTCCATTCCATTCGGATAAGAATTGCGCCCTCTAGAGGCTCAAGAAGTCAAGACCCAAGATCGGTTTATATGGTAGCTATATCAGGTTATGGACCGATTTCAACCATACTTGGCACAGTTGTTGGATATAATAACGAAACACGTCGTGCAAAATTTCATTTCAATCGGATAAGGATTGCGCACTGTAGAGGCTCAAGAAGTCAAGATCCAAAGATCGGTTTATATGGCAGCTATATCAGGTTATAAACCGATTTGAACCATACTTGGCACAGTTGTTGGATATCATAACAAAACACGTCGTGCAAAAACTCATTCAAATCGGATAAGAATTGCGCACTCTAGAGGCTCAAGAAGTCAAGACCCAAGATCGGTTTATATGGCAGCTATATCAGGTTATGGACCGATTTGAACCATACTCGGCACAGTTGCTAGATATCATAACGAAATACTTCGTGCAAAAATTCATTCAAATCGGATAAGAATTGTGCCCTCTAGAGGCTCAAGAAGTCAAGACCCAAGATCGGTTTATATGGCAGCTATATCAGGTTATGGACCGATTTAAACCATACTTACCACAGTTGTTGGGTATCACAACAAAACACGTCGTGCAAAATTTCATTTCAATCGGCTAAGAATTGCGCCCTCTAGAGGCTCAAGAAATCAAGACCCAAGATCGGTTTATATGGCAGCTATATCAAAACATGGACCGATATGACCCATTTACAATACCAACCGACCTACACTAATAAGAAGTATTTGTGCAAAATTTCAAGCGGCTAGCTTTACTCCTTCGGAAGTTAGCGTGCTTTCGACAGACAGACGGACGGACGGACATGGCTAGATCGACATAAAATTTCACGACGATCAAGAATATATATACTTTATGGGGTCTCAGGCGAATATTTCGAGTAGTTACAAACAGAATGACGAAATTAGTATACCCCTCATCTTATGGTGGAGGGTATAATAAGTAAAACCGTGCTAAGTTCGGCCGGGTTTGGATATGGTCCGGTTTGGACCACAACTAAACTATATGTCGGAGACCTGTGTAAAATGTCAGCCAATTCGAATAAGAATTGCGTCCTTTAGGGGCTCAAGAAGTAAAATAGAGTGATCGATTTATATGGGAGCTGTATCGGGCTATTAACCGATTCAGATCATAATAAACACGTATGTTGATGGTCATGAGAGGATTCGTCGTACAAAAATTTCAGGCAAATCGGATAATAATTGCGACCTCTAGAGGCTCAAGAAGTCAAGATCCCAGATCGGTTTATATGGCAGCTATATCAGGTTATGAACCGATTTGAACCATACTTAGCACAGTTGTTGGATATCATAACAAAACGCGCCTTGCAAAATTTCAACCAAATCGGATAAAAATTGCGCAGAGCAAACACGTCGTGAAAATTTCATTCAAATCGGATAAGAATTGCGCACTCTAGAAGCTCAAGAAGTCAAGATCCAAGATCGGTTTATATGGCAGCTATATCAAAACATGGACCGATTTGAACCATACTTAGCACAGTTGTTCGATAGCATAACAAAACACGTCGTGCAAAATGTTGTTCAAATCGGATAAGAATTGCGCACTCTAGAGGCTCAAGAAGTCAAGACCGAAGATCGGTTTATATGGCAGCTACAT
Source organism: Stomoxys calcitrans (assembly GCF_963082655.1). Lineage (NCBI taxonomy): Eukaryota > Metazoa > Arthropoda > Insecta > Diptera > Muscidae > Stomoxys > Stomoxys calcitrans. The sequence goes on along the minus strand of NC_081554.1, from coordinate 136,714,615 downwards.
CAAAACATGGACCGATATGGCCCATTTACAACATCATCCGACCTACACTAATAAAAAGTATTTGTGCAAAATTTCAAGCGGCTAGCTTTATTCCTTCGGAAGTTGGCGTGCTTTCGACAGACAGACGGACGGAAAGGGCTAGATCGATATAAAATGTCACGACGATCAAGAATATATATACTTTATGCGGTTTCAGACGAATATTTCGAGTAGTTACAAACGGAATGACGAAATTAGTATCTCCCCCATCCTAGTTGCTAAAACTATTCTTGGGGTGCTTAGCCCACCATCCGGAGTTCTTTCTACGCTTATGGCTCCCCTATAAAAGCTCTTCCGACATTGAATAATTTGGAAAAATGTCGTCATTTGTCAACCGATGGTCCCTGAAAGTTGCACATATAATTACCTCGTATTGTTCTCCACCTAATTATTTAAATTTCGGATCAGAATTAGATATATCTCCCAATTTTCGATTTTTGTGTAGGTGTGGGGTATTTAATAGTCGGCACTCCTCGACATTTTCCTTTCCATAATTGTTTGTTGTGAATAAAATTTTTTTTTAATATGTTTACGAATTTTAAATAATTTTAAATAGTAACCACGTCCATATAAATGCTCTACATAATAAATACCTGGGATACCTGGTGACAATCAACGACGTAAGTCCACTTCCTGCAAAAGTAAAAGATTTTTTTTTTCGTCGATTTGTACCCAGAGCAGTACAAGTCAATCGAATCTGCACGCCCATTGCTCTGGCAATAGAAAGAGTATAGACATAACAAGTAAAAGCGTGCTAAGTTCGGCCGGGCCGAATCTTATATACCCTCCACCATGGATCGCTTTTGTCGAGTTCTTTTCCCGGCATCTCTTCTTAGGCAAAAAAGGATATAAAACAAGTAAAAGCGTGCTAAGTTCGGCCGGGCCGAATCTTATATACCCTCCACCATGGATCGCATTTGTCGAGTTCTTTTCCCGGCATCTCTTCTTAGGCAAAACAGACCCAAGATCGGTTTATATGGCAGCTATATCAAAACATGGACCGATATGACCCATTTACAATACCAACCGACCTACACTAATAAGAAGTATTTGTGCAAAATTTCAAGCGGCTAGCTTTACTCCTTCGGAAGTTAGCGTGCTTTCGACAGACAGACGGACGGACGGACGGACGGACGGACATGGCTAGATCGACATAAAATTTCACGACGATCAGGAATATATATACTTTATGGGGTCTCAGGCGAATATTTCGAGTAGTTACAAACAGAATGACGAAATTAGTATACCCCTCATCTTATGGTGGAGGGTATAATAAGTAAAACCGTGCTAAGTTCGGCCGGGTTTGGATATGGTCCGGTTTGGACCACAACTAAACTATATGTCGGAGACCTGTGTAAAATGTCAGCCAATTCGAATAAGAATTGCGTCCTTTAGGGGCTCAAGAAGTAAAATAGAGTGATCGATTTATATGGGAGCTGTATCGGGCTATTAACCGATTCAGATCATAATAAACACGTATGTTGATGGTCATGAGAGGATTCGTCGTACAAAAATTTCAGGCAAATCGGATAATAATTGCGACCTCTAGAGGCTCAAGAAGTCAATATCCCAGATCGGTTTATATGGCAGCTATATCAGGTTATGAACCGATTTGAACCATACTTAGCACAGTTGTTGGATATCATAACAAAACGCGCCTTGCAAAATTTCAACCAAATCGGATAAAAATTGCGCAGAGCAAACACGTCGTGAAAATTTCATTCAAATCGGATAAGAATTGCGCACTCTAGAAGCTCAAGAAGTCAAGATCCAAGATCGGTTTATATGGCAGCTATATCAAAACATGGACCGATTTGAACCATACTTAGCACAGTTGTTCGATAGCATAACAAAACACGTCGTGCAAAATGTTGTTCAAATCGGATAAGAATTGCGCACTCTAGAGGCTCAAGAAGTCAAGACCGAAGATCGGTTTATATGGCAGCTACATCAAAACATGGACCGATATGGCCCATTTACAACATCATCCGACCTACACTAATAAAAAGTATTTGTGCAAAATTTCAAGCGGCTAGCTTTATTCCTTCGGAAGTTGGCGTGCTTTCGACAGACAGACGGACGGAAAGGGCTAGATCGATATAAAATGTCACGACGATCAAGAATATATATACTTTATGCGGTTTCAGACGAATATTTCGAGTAGTTACAAACGGAATGACGAAATTAGTATCTCCCCCATCCTAGTTGCTAAAACTATTCTTGGGGTGCTTAGCCCACCATCCGGAGTTCTTTCTACGCTTATGGCTCCCCTATAAAAGCTCTTCCGACATTGAATAATTTGGAAAAATGTCGTCATTTGTCAACCGATGGTCCCTGAAAGTTGCACATATAATTACCTCGTATTGTTCTCCACCTAATTATTTAAATTTCGGATCAGAATTAGATATATCTCCCAATTTTCGATTTTTGTGTAGGTGTGGGGTATTTAATAGTCGGCACTCCTCGACATTTTCCTTTCCATAATTGTTTGTTGTGAATAAAATTTTTTTTTAATATGTTTACGAATTTTAAATAATTTTAAATAGTAACCACGTCCATATAAATGCTCTACATAATAAATACCTGGGACACCTGGTGACAAGCAACGACGTAAGTCCACTTCCTGCAAAAGTAAAAGATTTTTTTTTTCGTCGATTTGTACCCAGAGCAGTACAAGTCAATCGAATCTGCACGCCCATTGCTCTGGCAATAGAAAGAGTATAGACATAACAAGTAAAAGCGTGCTAAGTTCGGCCGGGCCGAATCTTATATACCCTCCACCATGGATCGCTTTTGTCGAGTTCTTTTCCCGGCATCTCTTCTTAGGCAAAAAAGGATATAAAACAAGTAAAAGCGTGCTAAGTTCGGCCGGGCCGAATCTTATATACCCTCCACCATGGATCGCATTTGTCGAGTTCTTTTCCCGGCATCTCTTCTTAGGCAAAACAGCATATAAGAAAAGATTTGCTCTGCTATTAGAGCGATATCAAGATATGGTCCGGTTCGGACCACAATTATATTATATGTTGGATACCTGTGTAAAATGTCAGCCAATTCGAATAAGAATTGCGCCCTTTAGGGGCTCAAGAAGTAAAATAGAGATCGATTTATATGGGAGCTGTATTGGGCTATAGACCGATTCAGACCATAATAAACACGTATGTTGATGGTCATGAGAGAATCCGTCGTACAAAATTTCAGGCATATCGGATAATAATTGCGACCTCTAGGGGTCAAGAAGTCACGATCCCAGATCGGTTTATATGGCAGCTATATCAGGTTATGAACCGATTTGAACCTTATTTGACACAGTTGTTGAAAGTAAAATTTCAGCCAAATCGGATAGAAATTGCGCCCTCTAGAAGGTCAAGAAATCAAATCCCCAGATCTGTTTATATGACAGCTATATCAGGTTATGGACCGATTTCAATCATACTTGGCACAGTTGTTGGATATCATAACGAAATACTTCGTGCAAAAATTCATTCAAATCGGATAAGAATTGTGCCCTCTAGAGGCCAAGATCGGTTTATATAGCAGCTATATCAGGTTATGGACCGATTTAAACCATACTTAACACAGTTGTTGGGTATCATAACAAAACACGTCGTGCGAAATTCCATTCCATTCGGATAAGAATTGCGCCCTCTAGAGGCTCAAGAAGTCAAGACCCAAGATCGGTTTATATGGCAGCTATATCAGGTTATGGACCGATTTGAACCGTACTTGGCACAGTTGTTGGATATCATAACAAAACACGTCGTGCAAAATTTCATTTCAATCGGATAAGAATTGCGCACTGTAGAGGCTCAAGAAGTCAAGACCCAAGATCGGTTTATATGGCAGCTATATCAGGTTATGGACCGATTTGAACCATACTTGGCACATTTGTTGGATATCATAACAAAACACGTCGTGCAAAATTTCATTTGAATCGGATAAGAATTGCGCACTCTAGAGGCTCAAGAAGTCAAGACCCAAGATAGGTTTATATGGCAGCTATATCAAAACATGGACCGATATGGCCCATTTACAATACCAACCGACCTACACTAATAAGTATTTGTGCAAAATTTCAAGCGGCTAGCTTTACTCCTTCGGAAGTTAGCGTGCTTTCGACAGACAGACGGACGGACGGACAGACGGACGGACATGGCTAGATCGACATAAAATTTCACGACGATCAAGAATATATATAGTTTATGGGGTCTCAGGCGAATATTTCGAGTAGTTACAAACAGAATGACGAAATTAGTATACCCCCCATCTTATGGTGGAGGGTATAAAAATCGCTTGAACTAATGAATTAATCAGCGAATTTGAACAGTGCAAACAGCAATTGGCAAAGTCAGCACAACTAGCTCATCCAAATTACAATGCCCAAACTTTCCTCAAGTCAGCAACGTTTTATAGCTCAAAATTTAAAAAAAAATTTTCTCAAACTTCTTAGGAGTCAGATACCTGGAAACCGTTGTAGTATATTTTTGCATTCGATGGTTTCTTTATAAACGGGTAATAACGTAAGTTGGGCCGGACTAAATCTTGAGTATACACCACCATGGCTTCCGCTAAAACTGTACCCTTATTAACTAAGTTTGTATTTTAAATTATACCCACCACCATATGATGGGGGTATACCAATCTAGTCATTTCGTTTGTAACACCTCGTAATATTGATCTAGGACCCAACAAAGTATATATATTCTTGATCATCTTGACTTTCTGAGCCGATCTAGCGATGTCCGTCCGTCTGTCTGTCGAAATCAAGATAGTAGTCGAACGCGTAAAGCTTTCCGCTTGCAGATACTTACTATTGATGTAGGTCGTTGGGGATTGCTTTTGCGGTTCAGATTAAGATATAGCTCCCATATAAACCGATCTCCCGATTTGCCTTGGTGAGCCCCTGGAAGGCGCAATTTTTGTCAGATTTGGCTGAAATTTTGTACGTAGTGTGCAAAGTACGGTCCAAATCGGCCCATAACCTGATATAGGTCGCATATAAACCGATCCCCCGATTTGACTTCTTGAGCCCTTACAAGTTGCAATTCTTATCCGATTTGACTGAAATTATGCATGCAGTGTTCTGTTATAAATTCCTAAAACTGTGACAATTACGGTTTAAATCGGTCTATAACCTGATAATGCTTCCATCAGGGAAGTAGGCGGGAGTCCAACTAACATTTTTTTCAAAATCGAATTTTTGCGAAAATTCTTTGTTACTGTGTAATAAATAAATATACCTCAAATTTTCTTTTTTAATTGTGATCTCTATTTTGTGCAGAAACTGGCCCATCAGCTGTGACATTTGGTCACAAAGTCAGAGCTGGATTTTGTACTAATCCAGCCTTCAAATATCTTAGTTTTATAGTGAAAGTTTCAGCGACTGAGCTTCAGTATTTTGATGAAATATTTTCATTTGCGCTCATTTTTGCTATCAAACTATTTTTATGATTTCAACAGGTTATTGCTTATGTCTGTATGTTGGGCTTAAATGGCTTTTATTTCTATAAAATTTTACGCAGATTGAAAACATTAAGCAACTACAATTGTTAATGTTTCAAACACAAATTTTTTTGACCAATTTTTACGAAGAACCATCTTCATTCTACCTAAATGAAGTCGCTAATTTCCTCTTCCAGTTCAATTAAAATCGATCGGAAATTCGTAATTGAGGGAAAAGACGTCCGATAAAAATTGCATCCAACTATTGTCTTATATGCTTATAATTTCTATCATGTATTTATAAGTCCAAAAGTTTTCTAATTTATTGATGATAAAATAAGAAAAGGTGGTAGAACTAACAAGTAAAAGCGTGCTAAGTTCGGCCGGGCCGAATTTTTTATACCCTCCACCATGGATCGCATTTATCGAGCTCTTGCCACGGTATCTCTTTTTAGGCAAACAAAGGATATAAGAAAAGATTTGCTTTGCTATTAGAGCGATATCAAGATATGGTCCGGTATGGACCACAATTATATTATATGTTGGAGATCTGTGTAAAATGTCAGAATTGCGCCCTTTGGGGGCTCAAGAAGTAAAATAGAGCAATCATTTTATATGGGAGCTGTTTCGGGCTGTAGACCGACTCAGACCATAATAAACACGTATGTTGATGGTCATGGAGAATCCGTCGTACGAAATTTCAGGCGAATCGGATAATAATTGCAACCTGTAGAGGCTAAAGAAGTCAAGATCCCAAATCGGTTTATATGGCAGCAATATGAGGTTATGAACCGATTTGCACTGTTCTTTGCACAGTTATTAAAAGTTATAACAAAAGACCTCATGCAAAATTTCAGCTAAATCGGATAATAATTGCGCCCTCTAGTCGCTCAAGAAGTCAAGACCCAAGAACGGTTTTTATGGCAGCTATATCAGGTTATGGACCGATTAGAACCATATTTAGCACAGTTGTTGGATATTATAACAAAATACTTCGTGCGAAATTTCATCCCAATCGGATAAGAATTGCGCACTCTAGAGGCTCCAGAAGTCAAGACCCAAGATCGGTTTATATGGCAGCTATATCAGGTTATAAACCGATTTGAACCATACTTGGCACAGTTGTTGGATATTACAACAAAACACGTCGTGCCAAAGTTCATTCAATTCGGATAAGAATTGCGCCCTCTAGAGGCTCAAGAAGTCAAGACCCAAGATCGGTTTATATGACAGCTATATCAAAACATGAACCGATATGGCCCATTTACAATACCAACCGACCTATACTAATAAGAAGTATTTTTGCAAAATTTCAAGCGGCTAGCTTTACTCCTTCGGAAGTAAGCGTGCTTTAGACAGACAGACGGACGGACGGACGGACATGGCTAGATCGACATAAAATGTCACGACGATCAAGAATATATATACTTTATGGGGTCTCAGACGAATATTTCGAGTAGTTGCAAACAGAATGACGAAATTAGTATACCCCCCATCTTATGGTGGAGGGTATAAAAATCAGAAACACAAAAGAATCAAGAAATCAAATCGGGTGATCCAGGGGTGGGGTGATTTTGTCTAAAAAAACAAGTAAAAGCGTGCTAAGTTCGGCCGGGCCGAATCTTGTATACCCTCCACCATGGATCGCATTTGTCGAGTTCTTTTCCCGGCATCTCTTCTTAGGCAAAAAAGGATATAAAACAAGTAAAAGCGTGCTAAGTTCGGCCGGGCCGAATCTTATATACCCTCCACCATGGATCGCATTTGTCGAGTTCTTTTCCCGGCATCTCTTCTTAGGCAAAAAAGGATATAAGAAAAGAGTAGCTCTGCTATTAAGACGATATCAAGATATGGTCCGGTTCGGACCACAATTAAATTATATGTTGGAGACCTGTGTAATATTTCAGCCAATTCGTATAAGAATTGCGCCCATTGGGGCTTACGAAGTAAAATAGAGAGAATGATTTATATGGGATCTGTATCGGGCTATAGACCGATTCAGACCATAATAAACACGTTTGTTGATGGTCATGAGAGGATCCATCGTACAAAATTTCAGGCATATCGGATAATAATTGCGACCTCTAGGGGCCAAGAAGTCAAGATCCCAGATCGGTTTATATGGTAGCTATATCAGGTTATGAACCGATTTGAACCTTATTTGACACAGTTGTAAAAATGTAAAAATAAAATACGTCATGCATAATTTTAGCCAAATCGGATAGGAATTGCGCCCTCTAGAAGCTCAAGAAGTCAAATCCCCAGATCTGTTTATATGACAGCTACATCAGGTTATGGACCGATTTCAACCATACTTGGCACAGTTGTTGGATATCATAACGAAATACTTCGTGCAAAAATTCATTCAAATCGGATAAGAATTGTACCCTCTAGAGGCTCAAGAAATCAAGACCCAAGATCGGTTTATATAGCAGCTATATCAGGTTATAGACCGATTTGAACTATACTTGGCGCAGTTGTTGGATATCATAACAAAACACGTCGTGCAAAGTTTCATTCCAATCGGATAATAATTGCGCTCTTTATAGGCTCAAGAAGTCAAGACCCAAGATCGGTTTATATGGCAGCTATATCAAACATGGACCGATATGGCCCATTTACAATACCAACCGACCTACACTAATAACAAGTATTTGTGCAAAATTTCAAGCGGCTAGCTTTATTCCTTCGGAAGTTAGCGTGCTTTCAACAGACAGACGGACGGACGGACAGACGGACGGACATGGCTAAATCGACATAAAATGTCGCGACGATCAAGAATATATATACTTTATGGGGTCTCATACGAATATTTCGAGTAGTTACAAACAGAATGACGAAATTAGTATACCCCCCATCTTATGGTGGAGGGTATAAAAAGAGTTGCTCTGCTATTAAAATGATATCAAGATATGGTCCGGTTCGGACCACAATTAAATTATATGTTGGAGACCTGTGTAAAATTTCAGCCAATTCGTATAAGAATTGCGCCCATTGGGGCTCACGAAATAATATAGAGAAAACGATTTATATGGGATCTGTATCGGGCTATAGACCGATTCAGACCATAATAAACACGTTTGTTGATGGTCATGAGAGGATCCGTCGTACAAAATTTCAGGCATATCGGATAATAATTGCGACCTCTAGGGGTCAAGAAGTCACGATCCCAGATCGGTTTATATGGCAGCTATATCAGGTTATGAACCGATTTGAACCTTATTTGACACAGTTGTTGAAAGTAAAATTTCAGCCAAATCGGATAGGAATTGCGCCCTCTAGAAGCTCAAGAAGTCAAATCCCCAGACCTGTTTATATGACAGCTATATCAGGTTATGGACCGATTTGAACCATACTTGGCACAGTTGTTGGATATCATAACGAAATACTTCGTGCAAAAATTCATTCAAATCGGATAAGAATTGTGCGCTCTAGAGGCTCAAGAAGTCAAGACCCAAGATCGGTTTATATGGCAGCTATATCAGGTTATGGACCGATTTAAACCATACTTAGCACAGTTGTTGGGTATCATAACAAAACACGTCGTGCGAAATTTCATTCTGATCGGATAAGAATTGCGCCCTCTAGAGGCTTAAGAAGTCAAGACCCAAGATCGGTTTATATGGCAGCTATATCAAAACATAGACCGATATGGCCCATTTACAATACCAACCGACCTACACTAATAAGAAGTATTTGTGCAAAATTTAAAGTGGCTAGCTTTACTCCTTCTGAAGTTAGCGTGCTTTCGACAGACAGACAGACGGACGGACGGACGGACGGACAGACGGACGGACATGGCTAGATCGACATAAAATTTCACGAGGATCAAGGATATATATACTTTATGGGGTCTCAGGCGAATATTTCGAGTAGTTACAAACAGAATGACGAAATTAGTATACCCCCCATCTTATGGTGGAGGGTATAATAATATTATATGACCATTTACGAAGAAAGTTGGATTTAATGGTTTTGGCATAAAATCATCAAAACAAGCAGGATTATTATTATACTCTCCACCATAGGATGGGGTGTAATTTCGTCATTCTGTTTGTAACTACTCGAAATATTCGTCTGAGACCCCATAAAGTATATATATTCTTGATCGTCGCGACATTTTATGTCGATCTAGCCATGTCCGCCCGTCCGTCCGTCTGTCCGTCCGTCCGTCTGTCTGTGGTAATCACGCTAACTTCCGAAGGAGTAAAGCATGCCGCTTGAAATTTTGCACAAATACTTCTTATTAGTGTTGGTCGGTTGGTATTGTAAATGGGCCATATCGGACCATATAAACCGATTTTGGGCCTTGATTCTTGAGCCTCTAGAGTGCGCAATCCTTATTCGATTGGAATGAAATTTTGCACAACTTGTTTTGTTATGATATCTAACAACTGTGCCAAGTATGGTTCAAATCGGCCTATAACCTGATATAGCTGTCATATAAACCGATCTGGGGACTTGACTTCTTGAGCTTCTAGAGAGCGCAATTTCTATCCGATTTGGTTGAACATTTTTATGAAGTATTTTATTCTTACTTTCAACGACAGTGTCAAATAAAGTTCAAATCGGTTCATAACCTGATATAGCTGCCATATAAACCGATCTGGGATCTTGACTTCTTGAGCCACTAGGGGGCGTAATTCTTATCCGATTTGAAGGAAACTCTACACGAAGTATTTTGTTATAATAGCTAACGACTGTGCGAAGTATGGTCCAAATCAATTCATAACCTAATATAGCTGCCGTATAAACCGATCTGGGATCTTGACTTCTTGAGCTTCTAGAGGGCGCAATTCCTATCCGATTTGCCTGAAATTTTGTACGGCTGATCCTCTCATGACCATCAACATACGTGTTTGTTGTGGTCTGAATTGCTCTATAGTCCGATACAGTTTCCATATAAATTGATATTTCTATTTTACTTCTTGAGCCCCCAAAGGGCTCAATTCTTATTCGAATTGGCTGACATTATACACTGGTCTCTAACATATAATTTAATTGTGGTCCGAATCGGACCATATCTATCGCTCTAATAGGAGATCAAATCTTTTCTTATATCATTTTTTGCCTAAGAAGAGATGCCGGGAAAAGAACTCAACAAATGGGATCCATGGTGGAGGGTATATAAGATTCCGCCCGGCCGAACTTAGCACGCTTTTATTTGTTTTTTATACCCTTCACCATAAGATGGGGGGTATACTAATTTCGTCATTCTGTTTGTAACTACTCGAAATATTCGTCTGAGACCCCATAAAGTATATATATTCTTGATCGTCGCGACATTTTATGTCGATTTAGCCATGTCCGTCCGTCTGTCCGTCCGTCCGTCCATCCGTCCGTCTGTCTGTCGAAAGCACGCTAACTTCCGAAGGAATAAAGCTAGCCGCTTGAAATTTTGCACAAATACTTGTTATTAGTGTAGGTCAGTTGGTATTGTAAATGGGCCATATCGGTCCATGTTTCGATATAGCTGCTATATAAACCGAACTTGGGTCTTGACTTCTTGAGCCTCTAGAGAGCGCAATTATTATCCGATTGGAATGAAACTTTGCACGACGTGTTTTGTTATGATATCCAACAACTGCGCCAAGTATAGTTCAAATCGGTCTATAACCTGATATAGCTGCCATATAAACCGATCTTGGGTCTTGATTTCTTGAGCCGCTAGCGTGCGCAATTCTTATCCGATCAGAATGAAATTTTGCACGACGTGTTTTGTTATGATATCCAACAACTGTGCCAAGTATGGTTCAAATCGGTCCATAACCTGATATAGCTGCCATATAAACCGATCTTGGGTCTTGACTTCTTGAGCCTCTAGAGTGCGCAATTCTTCTCCGATTGAAATGAAATTTCCCACGACGTGTTTTGTTGTTATATCCAACAACTGTGCCAAGTATGGTTCAAATGGGTTCATATCCTGATATTGCAGCCATATAAACCGATCTTGGGTCTTGACTTCTTGAACCTCTAGAGGGCACAATTCTTATCCGATTTGAATGAATTTTTGCTCGACGTGTTTTGTTGTTATATCCAACAACTGTGCCAATTATGGTTCAAATCGGTCCATAACCTGATATAGCTGTCATATAAACAGATCTGGGGATTTGACTTCTTGAGCTTCTAGAGGGCGCAATTCCTATGCGATTTGGCTAAAATTATGCATGACGTATTTTATTTTTACATTTTTACAACTGTGTCAAATAAGGTTCAAATCGGTTCATAACCTGATATAGCTACCATATAAACCGATCTGGGATCTTGACTTCTTGACCCCTAGAGGTCGCAATTATTATTCGATATGCCTGAAATTTTGTACGATGGATCCTCTCATGACCATCAACAAACGTGTTTATTATGGTCTGAATCGGTCTATAGCCCGATACAGATCCCATATAAATCGTTCTCTCTATTTTACTTCGTAAGCCCCAATGGGCGCAATTCTTATACGAATTGGCTGAAATTTTACACAGGTCTCCAACATATAATTTAATTGTGGTTCGAACCGGACCATATCTTGATATCGTCTTAATAGCAGAGCAATTCTTTTCTTATATCCTTTTTTGCCTAAGAAGAGATGCCGGGAAAAGAACTCGACAAATGCGATCCATGGGTATATAAGATTCGGCCCGGCCGAACTAAGCACGCTTTTACTTGTTTTTGTTTAATGTAGAAACCATGACATGCAACAAAACAGAAATTTCACTCCTACGAATTTTAAGAAATTTTTTCGTTTGATTTTTGGGATATAGTAGCAATGAAATGAAAAATTTTAAGGATTCGGTAACACAATTTTAAAGTACGAAAATGATCACCCAGATTAATTTACATTTAAAAAAAAAATTATTTCAATAAAACCATTTTTTTATACCCTCCACCATAGGATGGGGGTATACTAATTTCGTCATTCTGTTTGTAACACCTCAAAATATGCGTCTGAGACCCTATAAAGAATATATATTCTTGATCGTCGTGTCATTTTAAGTCGATCTAGTCATATCCGTCTGTCTGTCTGTCTGTCGAAAGCACGCTTACTTTCGAAGGAGTAAAGCTAGGAGCTTGAAAATTTACACAAATACTTTCTATTAGTGTAGGTCTGTTGGGATTGTAAATGGGCCAAATCGGTCCATGCCATATAAACCGATCTTGAGTTTTGATTTCTTGAGCCTCTACAGGGCGCAACATCATCCGATTTGACTGAAATTTTGCACGTGGTGATTTGTTATCACTTCCAATAACTGTGCTAAGTATGACGCAAATCGGTACATAACCTGATATAGCTGCCATATAAACCGAACTGGGATTTTGATTTCTTAAGCCTCTAGAAGGCGCAATTCTTATGCGATTTGGCTGAAATTTTGTACAACGGCTTCTCCCATAACTGTCAATATACGTGTTCAATATTATCGGAATCGATCAATCGCTTGATACAGCTCCCATATAAACCGGTCTCCCGATTTTACTATTTGAGCCACTACAAGGAGAAATTAATATCCGAATGAACTAAAATATTACTCAATGACTTCTACAATGTTTAGCATTCAATTATGGTCCGAATTGGACTTGATATAGCTCCAATAGCATAATAGTAGAATTATTCAATATTCTTTGTTTGTCTAAAAAGAGATACCGCGCATAGAACTCGATAAATGCGATCCATGGTTGAAAGTATATAAGATTTGGCCCGGCCGAACTTAGCACGCTCTATAATAATAAATAAGGAAAGCTTTAAGACTTATAAAGACATGATGGAAATTAAAGGCCTATACGACATAGTTGGATGTAATTTTACCGGACATCATTTCCATCAAAAACGGATTTTGATCGATTTTAAATAGGTTCAAAGAAGAACTCAACGACATCATTTAAGCAGAATGTAGGTGGTTCCACATAAAATTGGTTAACATTTTTTTTTTTGAAGCATATAACAGTTGTAGTTGCTTAATGTTTTCAGTTTGTTTGCGTGAAATTGTATGTAAATAAAAGCCATTCAAGCCCAATAGACCGAGACAAACAATAGCTTGTTGAAATGATAAAACTAGTTTGAGAGCAAAAATGAGCCCAAATAAAAAAATTTCATCAAAATACTGAAGCTGATTCGCCGAAACTTTCGCTGTAAAACTAAGATATTTACAAAAACATCCACACTTTGAATGCTTTGAAAAATGGGGATCGGCCTATAAATAGTGCCTTGGCAATCAGCATACAAATCAGCTCTCACTTTATGACCAAATGTCGCAGCTGATGGGTCAGTTCATGAACCGATATGGCCCATTTGAAATCTCCAACGACCTACATCAATAAGAAGTATCTGTGCAAAGTTTCAAGCGGCTAGCTTTATGCTAGATCGACTTAGAATGTCGAGACGATCCAGATTATACATACTGTATAGGGTCGAGGATTAATATTTCGAGGTGTTACAAACGGAATGACTGGATAAGTATACCACCGTCCATTAAAGCTTCTGCTCCAAGGTGCCTCTACACACAAAACCATGACAGGGGCAAAATGCAACTGACCTGTACAAAGTTTGGCTCAATGATTTCTCTTATAACTTGCACTGTGCTTACAAATGTAGTCTAATATTCTTTTATATAGCATTTATTAACTGTTCTTAAGAAAATAGTCCGTCCAAACTATTGTTGTTAGAATTTGTTGCCCTTACAATGTATTTGGAACTTTATGATAACCATTGGTCTTATATATTGTACCATCTTAATTCTTACTCTACTAACCTATTTAGTTGTGCTATGTGGAAAAGAAGTGACAGAGAAAAGAAAAGGGAACACACCACATTATATCCTTTGGGAAAAGAGTGAAGCACCAAAAAATTGTGCTGTGACATCCCGAGCATCGTTCATTCTTCTTTGACTTCTATGAGAATGGATGGAGATGGTTGTAACCCAAAGTTACCATTGTTGTCATAAAATTTTTATGCATCTACGGTCCTTCTTTTAACAACCATGAAGAAGACATTTTCCAAATCCATTGTTGTGTTTTATTGTTATTTCTATTTCCCCAGAAATCTCCATTATTTCGTTCGTCTCAGCAATGGGTCAGTCTGCATTTGCTTTATTTTCGGTTCCATTCGTAGATATTTAATATTTGCAATAACCTTAAGTATTTGCTTTGAGTTTCACTTTAGAAGTAAAGCTGGGTTAAGAAAACCCCTTAAATATCTTTAGGTGGCTGCACAAAATGATTGACTTTGCCACACAATCGCACACATGCACACACGCTTACATACACAACTTCTTAAATCCATGGTTGTTCAGTTGTGTGATATCCTTGGGATTCAATGCCCAAGATTTGTTATTTACTTGCAAATCCTGGCTAAAAGGGAAAGGGTTGTTTCCTAAATCTGCGCGTATGCCAGCTAGGCAGGATAAAGATGCTCGTATGCCCTGGCCCCGAATGCTATATTTATAAGACCTAAGTATGTTTACATTCTATTGTTATAATAAGATTTGTCAGAATGTTTTCCTTTTTCATTTGCCTTACTTACCCGTATTGTGTGTCCTTAGCACTTTCAATGTGGTTGATGCCTTGAAGTTTTTGCTGTGCTTATTCCTTCGCTCTCTTGTGTTGTTTGTGATGTAAGGGATTTAGCAACAATTTGCATTTAAACACCACCTATACACTTTTGAGGTTAGATAAACAACAGCAGTGGCATCAGCATTGAAAAATACTTCCATGCCAATAGCACAAAAATATATACCATTGGCATCCAGCAAATATAAATGTACCAGAACTGTTTTTATAACCTCCACCATAGGATGGAGGTATACTAATTTCGTCATTCTGTTTGCTACTCCTCGAAATATTCCTCTGAGACCCCATTAAGTATATATATTATTAATCGTCTATCCGTCCGTCCGTCCGTCTCTCTGTCGAAAGCACGCTAACTTTCGAAGGTGTAGCTCGGTTGGGATTGTAAATGGGCCAATTTCATTCGATTTGACTGAAATTTTGCTGGTGGTGATTTGTATCACTTCCAACAACTGTGCTAAATATGACGCAAATCGGTACATAACCTGATATAGCTGCCATATAAACCGATCTGGGATCTTAATTTCTTAAGCCTCTAGAAGGCGCAATTCTCATCTGATTCGGCAGAAATTTTGTACAACGGCTTCTCCCATGACTGTCAACATACGTGTTCAATATTATCTGAATCGATCAATCGCTTGATACAGCTCCCACAAAAACCGATCTCCCGATTTTGCTTTTTGAGCCCCTACAAGGCGCAATTCTTATACGAATGAACTGAAATATTACACAATGGCTTCTGCAATGTTCAGCATGCATTTATGGTCCGAATCGGACTATAACTTGATATAAAGAGAAACCGCGCATAGAACTCGGCAAATGCGATCCATGGTGGAGGGTTTTTAGGCCAACTTTTTTTCAGTGCACGGCTTTTCGTTCTACGCAGAAACTAAGAACGGATAATTTGAGGTCAAGCAATAAATAAAAGCAATTTTTCCTATAGGCGTTCAAGAAGTCAAATCAAAATATACACTGAAAAATGTTTATCCTAAAAGAAACAATGTTTCTTTGTAATATCAAGAATGCGTTTTTTTTCCTAAAAGACAAGTAAATGATCATAGTTCTTGAGCCTGTAGAGGTCGCAATTATTATCCGATTTGCCTGAAATTTTGTACGACGGATTCTCTCATGACCATCAACATACGTGTTTATTATGGTCTGAATCGGTCTATAGCCTGATTCAGCTCCCATATAAATCGATCTTCCTATTTTACTTCTTAAGCCCGCAAAAGCACGCATTTCTTATTCGATTTGGCTGATACTTTACACAGGTTTCCAACATATAATTTAATTGTGGCCCAAACCGGACCGTATCTTGATTTCACTCTAATAGCAGAGCAAATCTTTTCTTATATCCTTTTTTTCCAAAAAGAGATGTCGGGAAAAGAACTCGACAAATGCGATCCATGGTGGAGGGTATATAAGATTCGGCCCGGCCGAACTTAGCACGCTTTTACTTGTTATACGATAACGTCGTCATGCAGCCCAAACAGTTAGTGGTTCTTACGACGCCGATGCTCTTCATCAATGCAAACGGGTCCATTAATATATATCAACATGGGTAGAATCGGTGTCTTGTATAGTGTAATCTTCGTCTATCGAAAGGTGGCCTTATTTCAAAACTGTTTATTTTGTCCATAGTAGCATCTATTTGACAGTATTACTCTACGCTTTATTTCAAAACAGATATCATTCGCTCCGGTTACGTCGGTGCCGAGGTAGAAAAAGTTGCTGACTATCTCAAAGTTGTAGTTCCCAACATTCGTCATTATCTCTAACTGATCGGATGCACAAGGCGTTTTGGAGTTGATGCAATCCATTTTGTCTTATCTCCATTAACTGCCAGACCCACTTTGACTAATTCTCTTTCGATTCTTTCAAAGACTGCAGTACTACTTCAGTTGACCGACCTATGATATCAATGTCGTCGGTATAGGCGAGTAGCATTTGTTGTCTTATGAATAGTGTGCCATATCATTCACATCTGCTTCTCGTATGATCTTCTCCACCAGGATATTAAAGAGATCAGATAGGCTGTCTCCTTGTCTGAAACCTCGTTTGGTATTAAATGGTTCAGCAAGGGGCATCCCATAGGGTAGGTTAGGATTCAGTAGCAGTCTGCCATCAGATTCACTTAGACGTTATCGTCCATTGTGATACCACAGAAACAGAAGAAGGAAGATGCCTTCTAGTTCCTACCGTTGAGCCATGCAGATCGCTTTAAAAAGTCCAATAACTTGCGAATGATCACATCCGTTAAATCAGACCTCTTCGAGTCTAGATTAGGCCACATTGTTTTGGAATGCCCACAGCCCCCTCTTTGTGACTATCTATCATTCTTTGTCTTTCGGGCCTGTTCCTGAAAACTTAGCTTATATGTCCCTAGAGGCATACCTACAGATTCCAGTATCCCTGGACTGTGTAGGGAAGTTCCTAGTCTCGAAAGCTCGTCCGCTTTACAATTCCCTGGGATATCTCTGTAGCCCGGCACCCAGAACAGGAGAATTTTGAACTGTTCAGCCAAGTCGTTGAGAGATCTGTGAAAGTCGAGGGCTGTTTTTGTGTTCAGAAATACGTTCTCCAGGAATTTAATGGCTGCCTGGCTGTCTGAGAAGTCAGACCTTTTGATATGGTTAGTTCTAGATCTTAAGAGTACATCCCAAAGCCCACCTGGTCGTTTAGTTTGGTACCATCCGTGTAGAAGTCTATGTAACTTCTGTTACCAGGGACATCGTAGTTACAAGTGGTTTTACCAGGAATAGTGGTACAGTACTATTTATCATAAAGCGGCTCAGATAGGGTGTAATCCACACTGCCTGGAACATCGGATATTGTATCAAGAATAACACAGTGTTCGTAGCCGCACATGACCAATGAGAAAACTTCCTTAACCTCCTTAACCTACAGCTTCCTTAACCTCACTACAATTTGTCTAGCCACAATGTCCAGAGGCATAAGATGTAGCATTAAATTCTGTGCATCAGATAGTGTCGTCCTCCGTGCTGCTCTAATGCACAAACAAGCCATCCTTTGGATCCGATTATGTATTGAGCAGTAGGTGGGCTTTTGAAGCGCCGTCCACCAGACTACAACACCATATAGCATTATAGTTCTGCCAACTGCAGTAGATACCCACTGCATGACATAAGGTCTACACCCCCAACTTTTGCCAATGGCTCTCTTGCAGGTGTATAGGACAAGAGTTGCGTTTCTTGCCCTTTCCAAAATGTTGGATTTGAAATTCAATTTCCTATCCAACCAAACACCCAGGTATTTTGCTCTTTCTGTAAATGGAACATTCTCTTCTTGTATCTTGTATCTCCAGCTAAAGATAACTACATGTATTTTGCTCGGATTTGCGCCGAGACCACTTTCATTAGCCCACTTCGTTCTTGCACGCAGGCCTTCCTGAAGTACAGCTTTAAGGGTCCTGAACAACTTTCCCCCAACCGCAATTACCACGTCATCGGCATAAGCGACCACTTTTACACCTTTTTCTTCCAGAGACAATAATATATTGTTAATGGCAATATTCCAAGGTAGAGGAGACAGTACACCTCCATGAAGTGTTCCTCTGCTGACCCATCTATTTAGATCCATAGATACCAAGCCTGCCGTAATGCATCTTTTAGTAAGTAAGTTCCTTATAATATTCCTTACGTAGAGTTGATACCTAGAAACTCCAACTTCTTCAATATTGACGTCGGTTTCACATTATTTACATTAGCATGCTGCTGCCGAAACAGGCGATCTCCAGGGAGCTTTGCCCTAAGATATGTTTCTATCAACCTCTCAAGAGTCTTCAGAATAAAGGATGACAAAATAATAGGACGAAAATCGTTCGCCTTCGTGTGGTAAAGTTATCCTGTACCCACCGTAATAGGTTTCGAGGACTGAAACTTCCTCAGTCTAGAGGCCTCAGATGTATACAGGATTTGTTCCAAGACTTTTTCAGCTGTCCAATATATTTTTTTAGCTCAGCCTTATAGATGTCCCAGTCGTGTGGTGCTCTTGTGGCTTTTGCTCTGTTGAAGAATTGTCTGCAGTCCTTCCTAAAACCAACCAGCTCTGGGGTCCACCATGGCTTGGCACTAGGACATGCTGACACATGCGAGTCATTCAGGACAATCGTGATCCGCTTGACCACTATGTTATCCCAATCCGCTTTTCTTCTGTTTAGCTGAGAGACCACTACTGCAGTATTTTGGACAAGGCTGAAACTAATATAACGATGATCAGAGAAGCTATGGTCATCCAACACATCCCGGTCGCATATTCTTTCACTTATATCTTCCGATACAGAGGTAATATCTTGTACCTCCCTTTATTACCAAACTCCTGATTGCAACTTATAATATATTCGAAAAGCAGATCACCCCTTTCGTTGACATCCGATCTTCGCCATATCTGGTGATGCTCATTAGCATCACTTCCTACAATGAAGCTCTTCTTCCCTACAGAAGCGGTTTCAACCAGCAACTTGAGCGTGTGCCATATATAGGGAAACCAGCCAACACTGTGACTTGATTATTTCAAGGCTGGCTACTACTAAATCTTTAGTGCCTAGCGATAGGCACACCTTGAGCCAAGTCCAACTGAGTGACCAGCCCACACAGGACTTGTCGGGTCACGTTTCGATGCCATCCCCTCCCAGCAACAACTGCTAGTCGTCTCCTGATTCCCCAACCCCACCGCTTCTATAGACCTTCAGTTTCAACTTGTTGAATCCGTAGGATACAACCCCTTCAGACTTGTTGAGGTCTGCGAGACAGCCGGAGTTTAGTACGAATACTCCGGACACCATCAGCCTCATCCAATCTACCAATATTTCAGTCGGTGGTTGAAAGATTGGGATTACATTCCCTTAGTCTTCCAAGTATCGATTCAAGATCTGAGGTAATCCTTGGTATCCAAGCATGCGCCATTAGTCGAGAAGGAATATCTTCCTTCTTGACTAAACCGAGTGCTGCACCTGGCCAGATCTAACCAATTCAATTGAGCACTGACCCCCGAAGGTCATTAATATAATATCGGCCCCGATACCAGCCTGCATCGTCACAAACTGGTTGAGACCCAGGAAATTCCGCAAGGAGATCTGAGTATACTGATGAAAGTCCATTGACTATCCCACTCCAATTACTCCTAGGTATGCAGCCTTGTTCTTCTCCCTTGACGACAACTGCCATCACCAAACTGCCACCTAGCGACATTAGCAAAGGTTCTTGGACCCATAGTACTATATTTTTCGCCCTAGTTCTTTTTTCCGAATCCAGACGTGTGGTCTTTGGGGTGCAACGACTTTACGAGCCCAATTTAGGGAGTCTCTCTTCCTATTAGTGAGAGTCTTAGGATCATTCGCACCAAGCCTTTCAATAAACCTGAGAGTGATGCGACTTCTATTATTCAAACCTCCTAAAGAGCGTATTGGTTTGCAGGAGAAGGCCGATGGTTTAGGCAAATTATAAGCATGCGGAGAAAGAATAGATTCGGCCTTGTCCTTAAGACTCGAACCAGGTGTCTTCGTCAAAAGCCCCTGCTGGGCAGTCGTCTGACAGCTAGTGGTGCCTGGAGCAGCCGCTGCACCAGTCGAGGTTTCAGTAGCGGACAACATACTACCGCCTGATACCACCCCCGCAGCTGTTGGGTCTTTGGAGTCCATTCTAAGCCTACTCCCGGGCTCCAGATCTGTCGCTCCACTGGAAACTGAAGCAGATCATCAACAGCCTAATGGAACCTCTATCGCAGCAATCCTTGAGTGACTTAAATTTTTCTTCCAAATATAATGACCTATTACGAATTACAGGAAAATTCTTGCCGAGTGAATAACAAAACGTCCGCTCCACTAAACGGTTCAAACAAGTATCATCCCATAGAGTCTTATTAATTTTGCAGGGATACCAAACTCAGGCATGCTTTAAAATTCTTTTAAACGTGTAAGGCTGTCGATATTGTCCAATATTGAACTGTGTGGAGGCCTCCGTCGCGCAGAGGTTAGTAAGTCCGCCTTTGAGGCTTAGGTTCGAATACTGGCTAGATCCTCAGAAACAATTTCCGGCGGTGTTTATCCCCTCCTAACGCTAAAGTCATTTGTGAACTGTCATGACACAATTACCAGGTAGTGTACCGTAAACAGCTGAGTACAATTTTTTCTCGCAAGGTGCAATATCTGTCAACGAGTTTTGGTTGTGTGTGTGTATTATTTAGCATGATTTTCTGAGCTCATCTGCAAATATCCGTTCATCTGTCTAAGAAATCAGGCTATATTTCAAACAAATAAATTCATTCACTTCAAACTTTATTCTCTACACTACTACTAGTATATACAAGTACAGGATGTTAAAGCTAAGCTAATTATAGATCAAGTTTATAAATTGTCTGCCTTATTTGGGTTAGAGTCCGCACATTTAAAAAATTCAAATACACGTAAAAACGTGCGAACGTTTAGAAAATCTTTGCGACAAACAAATGAAGTCCTTTTTTTGATGCAAAAGTCACTTCGCTTACGGTAAAACCTTCTTCTGTGGTTAAGGATGGCCTTATTGAGCGAGAGTTCAAAAAATCTTTTAAGTTAAAAATGTTTTCTACAGCTAAAGATGCTTTTTTTACACGAAAATATGAATCGTTTGCTTAGTTTATCTCTTGTGTCTCTTCCATTTGGCAGAGAGTTTGAGAGCGTTTGTTGCTTTTTCAATCAATAATGGTCGGACAGCCAGTAGTCAGTATTGCTACCACTACCATGGTATAGGGTATATAAAACTTAGTATATTTGTTTGAAGAGAGTTACACCATTGACATATATATATATATAGATCGTCTTATAACCACTTACTGAGAAGATTTAGCTTTGCCCGTCTGTCTGTCCTTGTTATTTTATGTACAAAATACAGATCGTAATTTGCATCCTACCATCTTCCAATTTGGCACAAGCATTTTCTTTTTTGCCTAGAGGTGAAGTTTGCCAGCAGCATTTGGATGTAGCTCCTATATTTTTAGTAACATTGCAGTAATTTTTAAACGATCCTCCCGAAATTTGGGACATACCATTCTTCTATGACAATTGATAAATTTTGCCCGATATTTCATCTCCTGCCCAATTCTTCTCGGATTTGGCTGAAATTTTGTACTTTGACGACTTCTATGACACTTAATAGATGTACTAAGTATCGTTTGAATCTCATATAAACCGATCTCCCGATTTTACTTCTTGATCCTCTAGGGGACGTAATTCTTATCCGATTTGGTTGAAATTTTGTACATATTGTTTTGGTAAGACTTCCAACAATTGTATGTCAAGTATGGGCTTAATCTGTTGATAACCTGATATAGCTTCCATATTAAATGATCTCCCAATTTGAAACTCTGAGCCACTTTAGGTCGCAATTTTTATCGTATTCATGATCTCCAACAGTTTTGGTTCTTTGGCTCGTTTTCCTTGTTAAACCTACATATATGGAAAGGTCTTAAATTTTAGGCCAACTTTCGTTCTACGCAGAAACTAAGATCGGATAGTTTGAGGTCAAGCAATAAATAAAAGCAATTCTTCCTATAGGAGTTCAAGAAGTCAAATCAAAAGATACACTGAAAAATGTTTATCCTAAAAGAAACGATGTTTCTTCGTAACATCAAGGATGCGTTTTTTTCCTAAATGACAAGTAAATGATCATAGTTTATACAAATTTATATCGTCCTTGCTATGCATACCTTTACGCCAAAGTCGAATGTCTTCATATTGCAGTATATTAATTTTGAGACAAGTAAAAGCGTGGTAAGTTCGGCCAGGTCGAATCTTGTGCTCCAACCACCATGGATTCCGCTAAAAATGTATCCTTATTAACTAAGATAGATAATGAAGACGAGGCTATTGCTGAAAGGAAGTAAGAAGGAGGTTATAATAGCTATTGGTATCCTGACGGGACACATAGGACTACGAGCTCACTCATGTAAATCGGTGCGGCAAGTGATAGCATGTGTAGGGCATGCGAGGAAGATGATGAGATGTTGAACCATTTCCTTTGTCATTGTCCGGCTTTCGCGTCTAACAAATACCTGCACTTAGGTGTACACATAATAAAAGACATGAACCAGTGGGAGTGGCATTGAAAACAATTAAGGATTTTGTAAGTAGCACGGAATTCCTAACTTAGATTTTTTTCGAGAGAAACTCAATGCAGCAGGGAGCAGACAATGAGACCATCACCCACCCCCAAGAAGCCCATCTAATGGAGGACCAATGATTGACGTCATCCAGATAAACCGCGCCAGAGCGAGACAGCTAGTCACGCTCTGGTGAAAAACATGAGCGATGGCGTTGATTGAGGACAGTGGGGTATCCAACTCTATTGCCTTTCTTGATCATTGTCGCAATGTAAGTTTTTTGGCGATGTTCTATCAGTACTTGCATAGCGTGTGTTCGTCTGATATTCATCTTCTTATTCCTGATGTAAGGATATATGTCAGAGATACTAGACATTCCAGAAACTCACACCCGTTTGTAATTGATTGGCCAGCGGACCGCACAATGCATTATAAAGAGAATTCTTATTTCGCCCGAAACGTTCGTATGTGGAATCGACTTCCGGCTTATGTTTTTCCTATTGGAAATGCTTCTATATATGTGGAATTGAGTTAATAAGAACACACACGAATTGAATGATACAAAGGTTTATTTGAGAATGAAAAAATATTCTTTAGAATTGACAGCATGTATAATATATTGAAAATCAATGCTATCTATGTGAATATAATAAAAGAAATAATAAAGTTAATTATTCAAAGTCGATTGATACTCCAACACCCTTCCTCAATCGAGTTCAACGCCAATTGATTTTCGAAATTTTGCAAATAGAGGTGGTTTTAAAGGTTTAGTCATTATATCCGCCACCATAGATTCCGTTGGACAGTAATTGCATTCAACATCTTTCTTTTTGATGTGATCCTTTACAAAATGGAGCTTTGTGTCAATATGTTTCGTTCTGTTACTGAGTTTTTCTTCTTTAATAAGTTTCAAGCAGCTTTGATTGTCTTCGTAGATTATTGTTGGTGAAGTTTGAATTATCTTCATGTCACTCAATAGACGTCTTAGCCAGATTGCTTCTTTGCAAGCTTCAGAAAGGGAAATAAACTCAGCTTCCGTAGAGGACAGTGAAACACAAGTTTGTTTTCTGCAAGCCCAGCTTATTGAACCACCATTTATTTGGAACACATATCCAGAACTGGACTTCCTATCTATCTTATCCTCGGCCCAATTCGCATCGGCGTATCCAATCAATATGTTGTCCTCAGAATTGTTGTAACTTAACTTTAAAAAGTGATTTATTGTTCCCTTGAGGTACTTCAGGATGCGTTTCAACTCTGCCCAATCTTCCTGAGTGGGACAGCTTACTTTTCTCGCAAGTATGGAAACACTCGCAGCAATGAATTAACACTAAGGTATAAAAGCGATCCAATCAATTTTTGGTATTTGGTGTTGTCTATCAGAAGATTAGACTCGGTTTTTCCGTAGCCAGGATCCAACGGATATTTTGATTCTTTTGCATTTTCCATACCGTATTCCTTCAATATATCAGTAATATATTTTCGTTGGCGTATGCAAAAGTTAAAATTCTTGTCTTGAAAAATTTCGAGGCCCAAATAGTGTTTTGCATTTCCGAGATTACTTATCTCAAAATGCGATTGAATCAGTTTTTCAAACATTCTAATATCTGATTTGCTTTTTGAAACAGCTAAAATGTCATCAACGTATACAAGAATATATATGATCCCTTCCTCGTTGGTGCATTTTGTATAAAGACAAGGATCCGCAACAGATTGTTTATACCCTCCTTTACACAAGACATTATGAAGGGTTGCATTCCAAACATGCGCAGCCTGCTTAAGACCATATATGCTCTTTTTCAATTTACATACCAGATTTTTTTCCGCCTTCTTCAAATCCTGCAGGTTGCTCCATGTAAATGGATTCATTAAGATCGCCATTTAGAAACGCTGATTTGAAGTCGAAGTGAACCGCTGTCATTTTCTTTGCACCTGCTACAGATAAAAGGGTTCGAAAGGTTGTCTGTTTGACAACAGGAGCGAATACTTCGTCATAGTCAACCCCATACTTTTGAGAAAAACCGCGAGCCACCAGTCGTGCCTTAAATCTATGGGCTCTTCCCTCGGCATTTCTTTTTATTTTATACGTCCATTTACAACTGACGATATTGGCATTTTCTGGAGATACAACCAGATCCCACGTTTCTAATTTCTTTAGAGATGACATTTCATCCTCCATACCACTGATCCATTGTTTACGTTGTGGGGATTCTAAAGCTTGCTTATATGTCTTTGGTTCAATTAAGTTGTCATCGGCGCGTACGCTGTATCCATATCTATCAGGAGGGTTACCTTTAGTTTTCCTTTCAGATCTTCTCTCGGCTGTTTCGCGTTCATCTTCATCACAGGTATGAATCAAATCCAAAACTCGACTTGAGTTTTTCTCAGATTTCTTATTAAAAGGCTTCTTGGACATTTTACATGTGACACAGACATCACAAAGTTTGCTTGTGCCACAATCTCTTATTTTCTTACCACTTACAAGATTCTGTTTCTGCATTTCCTTCAGTGCTTCGATATCTCTATGGCCAAAAATCTTGTGCCAATAATGTTGGCATTTGTTCATATCACATGAGGCAGTCAAACCTTTTTGTTTTTGGTTTTGACGCAAATAAAAAAGCCCTGATATACTTTCTGCAAAACCAATTTCCTTTCCGTCTTTCGCTACTATACTTGCATTTGAATTTTCAAAAACTATCTTCAAGCCCTTCTTTAACATTTTGTTGACAGACAATAAATTGCCTTGAAAAGGCGGAATGAACAGCACATCATGTATAGTTATGTTAAAACTATCGCCCTTGGAATTCACAGTTTGAACAATGCAAGTTCCCTTGCCTTCACAATAAACTGACTCACCATTTGCAACAGTCACTAATTCTCGAACACTTGCATCCAGCGATGAGAAAAACGAGCATTGTGAACTTATGTGGCCAGTTGCACCAGAATCGATCACCCACGATGAAGCATCACTTCCAGTTGAAAAACAAAAGTTTCCCTCTGATGAATTAACTTCTTTTGCTTCGTTGACTTTATAGTTATTCTTTGCTTTCTTGAACTTCCAGCAATCCTTTTTAAGGTGACCTTTTGCCTTACAAAAATGACAACGTTTCACATGATGTTCGCCTTCACGGTCTGAAATCTTAAGTATTGAATTCGAAGCTACATTTTCCTTATTTTTCAAACATTCTTCAATTAAGCAAGTTTCCACGACTTTCACAGTAAGTTCTTCCTTTTTCCGAACTTCTAAAGCTGTCACGAGCGTATCGAATGATGGTGGTAAGCTACTCAGCAGCATTGCTACTAGCCATTTTTCTGAAAAATTTTCACCGACAGCTTCCAGTTTTTCAAACAATAGCTTCATTTCCATTATATGCTCATTTATATCACCATCCATTGAATATTTCAAATTGCAAATTTGTCTCATAATACGTACGCTACTTCCGAGCGTGTCCTTTTCATGGTGAGAACGCAATATTCCCCAGGATTCGTTGGCACTTCCAGCCTTTTTAATGAGGATAAGTTGACTATCTTCGACGGATAAACCAATAATGACCGTGGCTTCCTCATTCTTTTTCTTCCAAATTTCGTCTGGTTCGCTTGGGACCGGATTTGTTACGAATTCCCACAAACCTTCCTTACGTAGAATCAACTCCAACTTAAATTTCCACAAATGGTAGTTGTCCTCGTTTAATTTCGCGAAAGATGTTCTTAAAAACTCCATAGCGCTGGGCCCATAACCTATTGGAAATGCTTCTATATATGTGGAATTGAGCTAATAAGAACACACACGAATTGAATGATACAAAGGTTTATTTGAGAATGAAAAAATATTCTTTAGAATTGACAGCATGTATAATATATTGAAAATCAATGCTATCTATGTGAATATAATAAAAGAAATAATAAAGTTAATCATTCAAAGTCGATTGATACTCTAACATTTCCCACCAACTTTGACATCCAAAGATTTAAGACAAATGTCAATAAGCACTACATGCTTTTCCCCATTCCAATTCCTCATTTCCTCTCGCCAACGCAATGCACTGCATCCATAGGTGACAACCCATGTGCGTTGGCTAATCGAAAAGGAGAAACAAGTAAATTCGTGCTAAATTCGGCCGGGCCAAATCTTATATACCCTCCACCATGGATGGCATTAGTCGAGTTCTATGCGCTCTCTTTTTAGGTAATCAAAGAATATTGAATAAGAATTGTTATGCTATTGGAGCTATATCAAGTTATAGTCCGATTCGGACCATAAATGAATGCTGAACATTGTATAAGTCATTGTGTAATATTTCTATTCATTCGGATAATAATTGCGCTTTGTAGGGGCTCAAGAAGCAAAATCGGGTGATAGGTTGATATGGGAGCTGTATCAAGCGATAGATCGATTCAGACCATATTAGACACGTATGTTGTAAGTCATGAGAGCAGCCGCTCTACAAAATTTCTGCCAAATTGGGTTAGAATTACGCCCTCTAGAGGCTCAAGAAGTCAAGATCCCATAGCGGTTTATATGGCAGCTACATCAGGTTATGCGCCATACTTAGCACAGTTATTGGAAGTCATATCAAAACACCTAATGCAAAGTTTCTGTCAAATCGGATGAGAATTGCGCGCTCTATTGGCTCAAGAAGTCTAGACCCAAGATCGGTTTATATGACAGGTATACTAGATTATTAATTAACTTGAATCATACTTAACACAGTTGTTGGAAGTGATACCAAAACACCACGTGCAACGTTTCAGTCAAATCGGACGAGAATTGCGGCCTCTAGAGGCTCAAGAAGTCAAGACCGCAGATCGGTTTATACGGCAGCTATATCAAAACATGGACCGATTTGGCCCATTTACAATCCCAACTGACATACACTAATAAAAAGAATTCGTGCAAACTTTCAAAAGGCTAGCTTTACTCCTTCGATAGTTAGCGTGCTTTCGACAGACAAACGGACAGACGGACGGACATGGCTAGATCGACTTAAAATGACAAGACGGTTGAGAATATTTTTTATGGGGTCTCAGAGGCATATTTCGAGGTGTTACAAACAGAATGACGAAATTAGTATACCCCCATCCTATGGTGGAAGGTATAAAGAAATTCTTGAATACTAATGACCTAATAACAATTAATATTGTCAGCACCGCTACCGTTGTTAAAAGGATTAGTGAGGAAGTTGTAGATGTGACAATATATTCGGAAAATCTAATCGATAAGGTTCAGGATTGGAGGGTCTCCATTGAACATTCCTTCTCAGACCTGCGCTACGTTAGTTTTAGAATAGCACGGCCAGCGCCGAATCCGATAAGCTTCCGATAAAGCTAACTGGCCAAAATTTGGAAGTTTACTAAGAAGAAGGTTTGGACAAGATAATTTAGATTTCCAAGCATAAAAGATGGCTTACCATAACAGAATTTATGGTCAATGAAGCCTTCCAATCATTTAAGTCACTCGGACCTGATGGCATATTGTCGGCGTCACTACAAAAGAAGGACGATTATTTGGCACCTCATCTGGCCACTATTTTCACTGCGTAAATAGGACTTGCATATACTACATATTGTCGGCGTCACTACAAAAGAAGGACGATTATTTGGCGCCTCATCTGGCCACTATTTTCACTGCGTAAATAGGACTTGCATATACTACGAAAGCTTGGCAGAAGGCAAGGGTGGGGCTTATACCCAAACCCGCTGAGGCAATTTATGCGACACTAAAGGCCTATAAGCCTTGCATATGGCATATGACTGGGCTTGACCCAGGGGTCTCAATGTTAACCCTTAGAAGACTAAAATATGCCTGTTAATGAGGAAGACGAAGGTTGGCCAATTTGACGCACCACGTTTACTTAATAAAACAATTTCGATATCAAACAAGGAAATGAATCCGAGGATAGTCCACTAGCTCTACAGGAGCGTGATTAGACCAATACAGATACCTGAAATGACACTTGAGGTCGAGTGGGAGGCACTGCTGTCAGCGGCACAGTCTTGGACTGATGGATCCCTAGTATTGCCGTCTAGAAGATCATGTTACACGGATGGATCAAAGCTACAGGATAGAGTGTGCTTGGGGGTCTACATTGATTTCCGGGCGATTATGGAATGCGTGAGGTGGTGTGATACTAACGCGAGGACGTCGAGTGTGAACATCTTTACAGACAATAAAATGGCAATAAGGGCAATGACAATCAGGAGGATAAGGTCACGAACAGTCTTGCAGACGCCTTCATTGAGGATGGCGCTACCCGCATCGTTTGGGTGCCAAGCCATAACGGAGTAAAGGGGAATGAAAGGGCAGACTATTTTGCAGTGAAGGTCAGAGAACTGCCGTCGATAAACTTGGTTGGGTGTATTATTATCTGCACCTTTTTTTCAACTTAACCTAACCGAACCTAATGGAATTATTTGTGGCGGGTACCCAAGATAAGGCCCAGCCGAATTTAGCACGCTTCTTGTTAAGATTGTGAATTGATGGAGAGTATCGGCGCCGTATGAACAACGAACTATAGGAGCTGTATGACGATGTTAACGTACTAGTTAAACGTATCACAACACAACGATTGTGTTCGCTAGGTCATATTGTCAGAATGAATGAAGAAGCTCCAGTGGTCAAGAGGTGAGACACATCTCGAGACTTTGAACGCAATTCATAGTTCGGCAAATGGGACAAATGTTCTGTTGCAATCAATTAATTACAGTAAATTAATTTTTAGATTGAAAATCCATTTAATAAAATTCAAGCTTTTCTCTAATTCTTACTAATATTTAGTGAGAATTGTAAATTTTAGCTCTAGGGTCCATTTTTGAGGAGAATATTGGGAATTTAGTTAATAAAATTCGCATTGCCCGTTATAACTTTCAAAACTGGGTATAAAATTCAAGACTTGGTTTTTTAGAAGAATTCTTTAATCTTTATAGGGATTTGGATATTTATGGATATTTTAAGTTGCACAGAATGGCATTGTCGACTATAAATGTCAAGACAATCAAATGTATACATGGTTTAGAGAATTGCAGATCAATAATTGGAGGTTACAAACGCAACAACGCGGTCAATTTTTTCTGTTCTATATTTGTTGGTATACCAAAGTACCTGAAACGGTATAGGTAATAAAGGGCTGCACAATTTATGTACCACGATACAATTAAAATGTCACGCTATGATGTAGAAATTTAAAATTAGAGAAAACCACAAAATATGATGCCCAAAAATATATTGATGTCTTATCGTCGCATGTAATGAATCAATATAGACAATATAGAATATTATGCTTTTTTCACTCAAATGATTTTGATGATGAAGCGTTGACCACGGCATTACATAATAAATCAAGTAAAAAGGCGTTAAGTTCGGCCGGGCCAAACTTTGGATACCACTACCTCGGGTATATATGTAAACCACCTTTCGTCATAACCCGGTGAAAAATACATACTTTATACCCACATAGCAAAATAGTGGTCTTTTTGGTAGCCATATCCAAATATAGACCTAACTGAACCATATACGACACGGATGTCGAAAAGCCTAATATAAGGCACTGTGTCAAATTTCAGCGAAATCGGATTACAAGTGAGCCTTTTATGGGCCCAAAACCATAAATTGAGAGATCGATCTATGTGGCAGCTACATCCAAATCTGAACTAATCTGGGCCAGTTGAAGAGGGCTGCCGAAGGGCCTAACATAACTCACTCCCAAATTGCAGCAAAATCGGCAATAAATACCCCTTAAATCGATCGATCGGTCAAAATGGCAGCCATATCCAAATCTGAACCGATGTGGGCAAAATTGCAGAAAGTTGTCAAAGAGCCTAACACAACTCACTGTTCCAAATTTCGGCGAAATCGGACAAAAAATTTGCCCGAACCGATCTGTGGTATATTTCAGAAATATTTCGAGGGGCCTAACACAACTCAAATTTCGGCGACATCGGATAATAAATGCGCCTTTTATGGGCCCAAAACCTTAAATCGAGATATCGGTCTATATGGCAGCTATATCCATCGAAGAAAGCATTGTGCAAAGTTTCCGAAAGATTTGTGAGCTATATCTCAATCTGAACCGATTTCTATGAAATTCAAAAGTACAATAATATCGAGAGGCAAAGGGAAATCCCACCTGCCAAATTTGGTTAGGTTTTGTTTACAAATAACCAAAACATTATAATAATTGTCCAAATTGTCCAACATATATGGGAACTATATCAAATTCTGGACCGATTTCGAGAGGAGAGTCTCAGTGAGGGTCAGGTAGCACTGGCTCTGAATTAAATACTGAGTGCCAATGATACTAGTGATGACAAAGAGTTATTGGCGCCTTCAAATAGCCAATGGCCAATATCAGCGTCTGTTCCCTGGTTAGGGGCGGCTGGAGGCGAGCGTAGGATCTTGTAGCATGCGGCTTGCGATTGTCCGCACTCTTTATAGAAAAGGTGTAGTATACGCGCATGCAAATGTATTGGAGAAGTACTAGGCTGATATTACCGCATTACAGGAAATGTGATGGACAGGGAATGGCGTCACAACAACACCAAACGGTGACGAACTAAACTAAAGCTGCCATTACACAAGTCATAAATTTGGCTATGGATTTGTGGTTAGTCGAAGTCTGAAACACCTTGCCTCAAGCTTTACTCCGGTGGATGAGAGTTGATTTGTCTCTCTGCGTACCGAAAAACTCCCCCAAGAAACCTATGGTACAACCAAGAGTGACCCCGCAATCAGTAGCAACGATGAAATAGTGGTATAGGGAGAAAAGGAGAAAGGAGAAACGTCTTTTTCACACAAAGAAAATGGAAATAGCAAGGCGTGAGCGTGAGCGAATTAACATGCACAAGAGTCAGAATGAAATCCGGAAATTCTACAAAGAAATTAAACATCAAACCGATGGCTTTGGTACAGGTACATCCTTCTGCAGAGACAAAGAAGGAAATCTGGTAACTGACACAGTGACCCGACTGAAGAACGACAAGGCAGCAGGAGTCGACGGATTACCCGCTGAACTATTTAAGACCGGAGGCGACACGCTGATAAGGCATCTGCTTGTGTGCGCAACCTGGCTAGAAGAACGCATACCCGATGATAAGAAACTCACCATACTACGTCCCGTACACAAGAAAGGAGACAAGACGGAATGGTTCAATTACAGAGGAATAAGTCTCCTCCCCATCGCATACACGATACTCTCGGGCGTAATGTGTGAAAGATTAAAACCTAAAGTCAATGAGATAATTGAGCCCTATCTTTAGACTTAGACCTGGCAATTCTACCATAGACCCGATATTCACACTGCGCCAAATCCTGGAAAAGACCCGAGAGAGACAAATCAACACAAAGGCGTTTTCGATAGTTATATACGTTCAAAGTTATTTCAAAACATGAGTTTGGTATACCTGCAAACTGTATAAGACTGCATTATGACACTTTCTGATACACGTTCCTCAGTAAGAATAGGAAAGAATCTCTCTGAACCAATAACCGGAATACCAAAAGAGGGTTCAGACATGAAGACAGACTATCGTGTGATCTCTTTAATGTCCTGCTGAAGAAGATTATACGAGATTCAGATGTGAATAGATATGGCACACTACTTACAAGACAACAACATCGATATCATAGGTCGGTCAACGGAAGTAGTAACTGCAGCCTTTGAAAGAATCGAAAGAGTATCAGTGAAAATGGTTTAGGCAGTAAATAGCGATAAAAAAATGGTTTCAACTCCCAAAACGCCCTACACAACCGATCAGATAAAAGAAAATGGATAAAGTTTAGAACCACAACTTCGAGTTAATCAGCACCACCGTAACTGAAACGAATGACACCAGTTTTGAAATAAAGTGAAGAATAATACTGGCAAACATATAATACTTTGGATTAAGTAAGGAGTTTAGAAACGAAGCCACCTCTGAGGCACGGCTATTTGTCAAAGCAGACGAGGCAGAGCTTAGAGTGTTTGAGTGAAAGATTCTTGGTAAAATACATGGAATTTGAAATCTCCATCTATTAGTATCATAAGACCATATTGCAGGTGCTTAAGTTAAATCAATTAAATGCTACATTGTAGGTATTTGCTGTTCTTTATTTAAATCCCAACCATTCCAAATCAGAAGTTGTGACTAGAATTTCGGTGCAAAGATGTCCTGGATAGTTATCGATAACGTGCAATAACAGATAATTGGGTTGTTGCATTTACCAATCTAGCGGATTCGCTAGCTTGTGGAAAAATAAAACGCTCTTCCCGTTAAATGCTTTGTGTTTTAATGTTGGCCGACTCCCAAGGCGGATGTAAAAGACCAGGTTTGACGGTACTTAATGTCAGATTTTTGTTTGTATTCTCTTTGTTGTCACTTTTTTCTCGCATATTCTCTGCTCATGTACCCACACGTATACACACAAAATTCTTTGTGTGTGTTGGCAAAAAGTCGATCAGCTTGATGACAAGATGGCGGATTGTTTATGATTTGTCGTTGTTGTACAAATGAGACTACCTTTAATAGTTTTGCCATGGCCGACACCAATACACGTCCGAAATAATAAAATATCAACAAAACAAAACAAGCTTTGTGTTCGACGGATTGGAGGAGATATACTCTGCTTTCACCAGCAAAAGCAAAAGGAGGAAAGCTTGCCACACGAAGGCGAGAGATTTTCCCCTCATTAGTCTGTCATCCTTCACTCAAAAACGGCAGAACCGATTTTCATGAAATTTTCACAGATTGTATACCACATTATGGTATGCCCAAAACACGAATTGGTAACAAATGTTGGGGTCAAATAACCGGGAGGACACCTGATCCTAAAACCCACCCGAACGGACATGTTAACCGATTGGGACAATATGGGTATCAAACGAAAGGTATTTATAAGTGGAGAATGAACTTGGCATACAAATAGCAACCTAAGTGTCGGTGGTTGTCGGCTATGGGGACGTCCCACCCCCATAACAAGGCTCAAATAGGACGTATTTGCTCACCTTGGCAATTTGGGTCTTAAATGGAGTGGATCTCGATTTTGATTGTTTCTAGGACCCATATCACGAAACGGGACAAGTAAGAGCGTGCTAAGTTCGGCCTGGCCGAAACTTATATACACTCCACCATGGATCGCATTCATCGAATTCTTTTCGCGTTATTTCTTTTTAGACAAACAAAGAATAATGTCATTCGGATAAGAATTGCACCTTGTAGGGGCTCAGAAGCAAAATCGGAAGATCGGTTTCAGACCATATTTCACATGTATGTTGTAGATCATGAGAGAAGCCGTTGTACAATATGTAAACCAAATTGGATAATAACTGCGCCCTCTAGAGGCTCAAGAAGTCAAGATCCCAAATCGGTTTATATGTTAGCATGCTTTCGACAGACAGACGGACGGACGAACGGACGGACATGGCTAGATCGACTTAAACGCATATTTCGAGGTGTTACAAACAGAATGACGAAATTAGTATACCCCCATCCTATGGTGGAGGGTATAAAAAAAAATTGTTATCCAATTTTGAGGCCAATGGCAATATGGGGTTCAAATAAATGATATATGAGTGTAGCGCACGAGGGATATTTATTTTCAGGGCTGTTTGGGGGACCACCCTACCCCCCAAAACACCCCTAAATGGGGCATATTTATCGACCACGCCAACGTAGGGCTCAAACGAAAGGTATTGAGGAGAAGAGTTGGTAATTGATACCACTTTCCACTTTCGGGGCCAATTTTCTGGGGTCTACCCTTTCCCAAAACACCCCACATATAGTAATTATTTACTGACCATCGCAATATGGGGCTCAAAAAAGGGTATTTTGGGAGTAGAATACGAATCTGATGTCCAAATGTGGGACCACGTATTTGGCGTACCCCCCATTTCCCAAAACACTCAAGTGTTTAAGGACGCCTCATCCCATAAACTCCCCTTAAACCAATTGCAATGTGGAGTTTAAATAAATGGTATTTGAGAGAAAAGCACCATGCTGATATTTTTCTGGGCCTATGGGACCACCTCACCCCTGGAAGCACCGCTAAATCGGATATCATGAGAATATCGGGCTGAAATAAAGTCTTTTAAGAGTGGAGTACTTCTCACATCATAACTTTAATGAACCTAAACCCTCCGAGCGATTTTATCCCATCTAAATGCCATAAAGATCATATGGGATTCAAATAAAGGCATTTATATTGTTTTACTGTTAGTCAAGCGATATACATATACTATTTTCGTAGCATGGTTAATAGCTCTTTGTTAATATCAAACAACAAAGTAAACAAAGAAAGTCTACCCCCAATACACATTAATAACTCGGTTATTGAATTTGTGTTGAATGCAACAAATCTCGGTGTAATCTTTAACGAACGCTTAAACTGGACTAATCACATCCAAAGAAATATTGCAAAGACATATGACATGTTAAGAAATCTAAGGGCTGTACAAAACTCAACCCCACTGAATATTCGAATGCTGCTTGCAAAGACCTATTTGGTCCCAGTGCTCCTGTATGGATGCGAATTATTTGCCAACTGTAATAGTGCTGATAAACGATTGTTGACCGTAGCATACAATAGCATAGCTAGATATATCTTTCAAAAAAGTCGGCGGGAGAGAATATCGTCATACTCGTATAAAATTTTTAACATGAGTTTCGACAACTTACTCCAATTTAGGTGTATTACATTCCTACACAAAATAATCTACACTCGCGAACCGTCATACCTTTATACGAAATTGCAATTCGCTCGTTCCAATCGTGGAAGAAAAATTATCCAGTTACGCTACAGAAAAACTAAGTCTGAATACCAGTTTTTGATAAATACCATTCGTCTTTGGAACAACCTCCCCACAACATTACAAATAGTTAGCAACGCATCTCGCTTCAAAAAGGATTTGTCAACATATTTGCAGTAATGCGTAATCTACATAATTTTTTAATCTTAATTTTTATACTTTTACTTTTATATATTTATAGTTTGAAATTGTATCTACTGTATTTAAAAATCTTCATCTTATACCTAGTACTGTAATTTATAAGATATTATGTCTTGTTGTACTAGGATTTCAGATATTTAATAAATAAATAAATAAATCGGGCCATATACATATATGACAGCTATATCTAGACGTGGGCCGATATGTAGAATTCACCAGTAATGTCAGGAGTTATAAGAAAGTCCTCCTGACAAATTTCGATAGAATCGGTTAAAAAATTTAACTTTATTCAATATTTCTCAAAATCGGACGAACTTATATATGGGAGCTAACCAAAACCTGAATCGATTTCGAGCAAACTTCTCATATACTGTAGCAGTCGTCGAGGAAAGCGATTTTCAATATTTTGGCAAGATGGGTCAATAAATGAGTTTTCTGCGACTCTAAAAGTTAACGGATTCTCTCAAAGTTTGGTAGGAAGATTTTCTTATGACTCTCAACATTACTGGTGAATTTCATAGAAATCAGCCCAGATTTAGATAAAGCTGTCATATATGTATGTCGCCCGATTTTCGCTTCTAGGGTCACTGCAAGTGCATATATTGACCAATATTGCCAAAGTTGCTCAAAGTGTAAAATACATGTAGTTCTCTTTAGCTGGAGATACGAACTACCTACGATGGCCCCCGTCTCTTTGGGAGGAGAGAAGGTTCCATTTACAACAAGTAAAAAGGCGTTAAGTTCGGCCGGGCCGAACTTTGGATACCCACCACCTCGGGTATATATGTAAACCACCTTCCATCAAAATTCGGTGTAAATTGCATACCTTATGTTCCATAGAAGTTAAATCGAAATATGTTCCGATTTGGACCAGAAACTAATAAGTAAAAGTTATTGTTCAATTGTATATAACAAAATATTGGTCTTTTTGGTAGTTATATCTAAAAATAAACCGATCTGAACTATATACGACACGGATGTCAAAAAGCATAACATAAGTCAGTGTGTGAAATTTCAGTGCAATCGGATTAAAAATGCGCCTTTTATGGGGCCATGACTTTAAATCGAGAGATCGGTTTTTATGGCAGCTATATGCAAATCTTGATCGATCTAGACCAAATTGCAGAAATATGTGGAGGGGCTTAACTTAACTCTTTGTCCCAAATTTCAGCAACATCGGACAATAAATGCCCTTTTTATGGCCCCAAAACCTATAACCGTGAGATCGGTCTATATGGCAGCTATATCCAAATCTGAACCGATATGAGCCATATTGACGGAGGATGTCGAGTAACACAACTCACTATCTCAAATTTCAGAAAAATCGGATAATAAATGTGGCTTTTATGGGCCTAACACCATAAATCGGAGGATCGGTCTATATGGCAGCTATATCCAAATCTGAACCTCTCTGAGCAAAATTAACGAAGGATGTCGAAGGGCCTAACACAACTCACTGTCCCGAATTTCAGCAATATCGGATAATAAATGTGGCTTTTATGGGCCTAAGACCCTAAATCGGAGGATCGGTCTATATGGCAGCTATATCCAAATCTGAACCGATCTGGGCCAATTTAACGAAGGATGTCGAAGGGCCTAACACAACTCACTGTCCCGAATTTCAGCAAAATCGGATAATAAATGTAGCTTTTATGGGCCTATGACCTTAAATTGGAGAATCGGTCTATATGGCAGCTATATCCAAATCTGGACCGATCTGGGCCAAATTGGCGGAGGATGTCGAAGGGCATAACCCAACGCACTGTCTCGAATTTCAGCAAAATCGGATAATAAATGTGGCTTTTATGGGCCTAAGACCTTAAATCGGAGGATCGGTCTATATGGCAGCTGATCAAGAATATATATACTTTATAGGGTCGGAAATGGATATTTCGATGTGTTGCAAACGGAATGACAAAATGAATATACCCCCATCCGTCGGTGGTGGGTATAAAAAGCGCAAAATACCTAGGTGTTTGGCTGGACAGGAAATTGAACTTCAAATCCAACATTTTGGAAAGAGCAAAAAAGGCAACTTTTGTACTATACACCTGCAAGAGAGCCATTTGCAAAAGTTGGGGGTTTAGACCTCGCGTCATGCATTGGGTATCTACTGCATTTTTCAGTATTGCTCAATACATAACCGGATTACAAAACTATGTGGCCTAATCTACACTTGAAGAGGTATGCCGCTTTGCTGTATTTGGCTAGAACAGACGTCTCAGATATTGTGTCCGTCATGGCAGGTCACTGTCTAATCGGAAAACATGCTGACAGACTTGTGAGGGCATTGAAGAAGAAGAGACTATAGAACACTTTCTGTGTTTGTGTGTCCCACACTGGCAGACAGAAGGAGTTCCACTTTAAGTTCTCATTTCGTTGAGAACCTGTCTGATTTAGCGGATGTGATCATTCGCAAGTTATTGGGCTTTTTAAAGCGATCTAGATGGTTCAACGGTAAGAACTAGAAGGCATCTTGCTTCTTCTGTTTCTGTGGTATCAAAATAGATGAAAATGTCTAAGTGAGTCTGATGGCAGACTGATACTTACAAGTTTCTCAGTAAGAAGAGGAAATAATCTCTCCGAACCATTTAATACCAAACGAGGTTTCAGACAAGGTGACAGCCTATCTGATCTCTTCAATATCCAGCTGGAGAAGATTATACGAGATGCAGATGTGAATAAATATGGCACACTGCTCACAAGACAATAAATACTACTCGCCTATGCCGACGACATCGATATCATTGGTCGGTCAACTGAAGTAGTAACTGCAGTTGAGGGTCTGTCAGTTAATGGAGATAAGACAAAATGGATTGTTTCAACTCCAAAACGCCTTGTGCATCCGATCAGATGGAGATAATGACGAAAGTTGGGAACTAGTCAGCAACTTTTTCTACCTCGGCACCGACGTAACCGAAGCGAATGATATCAGTTTTGAAATAAAGCGTAGAGTAATACTGGCAAACAGATGCTACTATGGACGAAATAAACAGTTTTGAAACAGGGCCACCTTTCGACAGATGAAGGTTACACTATGCAAGACACCGATCTTACCCATGTTGTTATATATTAATGGACCAGTTTGCATTGATGAAGAGCATCGCCGAACTGTATGGGCTGGATGACGACGTTATCGTATCAAAATACAACGGCTGCGTTGGCTAGGTCATGTTGTCAGAATGCATGAAGAAGTTCCAGCGAAGAAGTCTAAGAAAAGAAAGAAGTCGGGGTAATTGATGTTGCATACTAATTGATATATCGAAAATACCCCTACTGCGATTTTGCAAAGATCGAATCAAACTTTTGGTCACGACAGCCATAATAGCGCATTTTAATGAAAATTTGCACAAATTTGTATAAAGATCGGACCAACATCGTGCCAACTGCCAAAGAGGGTATATCGTATGAAAAATATACAAGGCACCTATATTTAAATGTGAACCGATTGAGATCAAATTTTACACATATATTAAACATGGGATGAGAATTTTGGTTACCACTGCCATTGAAGTATATATAGGATAAAATCTATATTTGAAAGCTATATCTCCATCTGAACCATTTTTTTCCAAAGTCATCCTTTGGCCAAAAGTCACGTGTGCAAAATATGGTTTTAATCGAGCAATAAATACAATATTAAATAGACAGGAAGACGGTAGTAGCTAAATCGAATCGAGAAATAATTCTTAGGCGATCAGTTCGAAGATAAAAAACGAGAACTTTTGTTAAAAAACAAAAACGAAATTTGTTAATTTTTCTGCAACAATTTATTTTGAATCTCAGTGATCAAAAGTATAAATTTCTTGTTGAATGACACTCTTTTTTATGGCTACTAAAGCCTAAAATCTTCATAGCGGATGAAAGATATATATGGGAGCTTTATTTAGAACTGAATCGATTTTGACAAAATTATGCACACATGTTCGAAAATAAGGTAGAACGTTTTGTTAGGATCGGAACAAAATTATGGCTACTAAAGCCTAAAAAAGTCATATCGGATGAAAGATATATATATGAATATATGCTATGAATACATCTGAAGCGATTTTGTTCAAAATCAATAGTTTTCCACCAAAAATGTGACATGTGCAAAATTTTACGATAATCGTTCAACAAATCCGACCTGTACCTAGATTTAAAAAATACCGAAAGAACAGGAAAAACAAGTAAAAGAGTGCTGAGTTCGACCGGACCGAATCTTGGGAACCCATCATCATGGATTCTGCTAAAAGCTTTTACAAAACCGATTTAGTTGAAGGGCATAATTTTATTAAATATACCAAACTTCTGTCAAACCAGCTAAACATAAAGCTTCTAGGAACCGAGCAAGGATAATCGAGACACCTGGTTATATGGGAGCTATATCAGGTTATAGACTGATTTGGACCGTATTTGGCACAGTTGTTAGTAGTCGTCATAGAACACCGTTTGTACAATGTCAGCCAAATCGGACAAAAAGTGCGGCTTTTAAGGACTCAAGAAGTCAAATCATGAGATCGGTTTATATGGGAGTTATTTCAGGTTAGAGACTGATTTTGACCGTTCTTGGCACAGTTGTTGAAAGTCGTAACAGAACACCGCATGCAAAATTTTAGCCAAATCGAACAAAAAGTTCGGCTTCTAAGGACTCAAGAAGTCAAATCAGGAGACAGAGAGAGATCTATATCAGGATATAGACCGGTTTGGGCCGTACTTGGCACAGATGTTTGAAGTCATGACAGAACACTCCATGAAAATTTCAGCCAAATCGAACAAAAATTGCGACTTGTAAGGGCTCAAAAAGTCAAATCGGGAAATCGGTTTAAATATAGCTGTATCAGGTTATAGACCGATTTGAACCGTACTTTGTAAAGATTTTGGAAGTCTTAATAGAACACCATGTGCAAAATTTAACAATTGCAACATTCTTACTTATTGTGAACCACTATACGAAACATTAAATTAAAACAAGTAAAAAGGCACTAAGTTCGGCCGAGCTGAACTTTGGATACCCACTACCTCGGATTTGTATATATCAGAGATCTGCAACGAGTATGATTGTGTGAGCTCGATCATCTGTTTTGAAAAACGATTAAAATCAATCATGTGCACAAGTGAAACCAGTCTATTCAACTCGCTCAAATCCCAACGATTTGATTGAAGCACTAGATTCCAATCGAATAACTCACATGCTTGTTTGGTTAGGAGCCTGTGAAAGATTCTGCTGAACGGGACGCTCAATTTTAAAGCTCGTGCTTGATATAATTTTTCTGTTTGTTGTATTTGATTTGATTTGTTCAAAGTGCAAATGAATAAGTCAGATTGGTATCAAACTACATAAATTGTCATTCGCTTCAATAAATTAACACAAATTTTGAGAACAAAAAACGCTTTAATTTCATTGGGTTTAATGGCTTAATTCTAACATTAGAAATTACATTTCATTGAATTAACTAAAATTTTAAAAGGTTAGCTTATTCGATATTTGGGACACCGAATGCATATAAGATTCTTTAGAATGTTTGCGCTGGTGGACCGCTCGACATCCATTGATTGCATGTCTAACACAAAATGAATTATCTTATAGTCTTTTTTTTAGTGGAAAGTCACGCTTCAAAAATTTCGCTTAACATAATTTTCTGTTCACATTTCGAAGGTGGCTGATGCACTACTTGGACCGTCAGATTTAATAACGTCGGCTAAAATCCTCCACACAAAACTTCGACCTTTGTGATGACCAGACGGTGTGTAGTTTCCACTTTCAACACTTTCAGCCACACTTTCAGAATTTTCGTCCATTTTAAACAAAGAAAGCAGAAAAAGTATCAAATATTGGACGAATCTGCGTAGAACAATCAATTGTGCCGGATAAAGTCGAATGGAAATAAAAAGTTTATCAATTGAGGATAGCTTGATCATCATCCCTCGTACTGAATGAAACGAGCAAG
Source organism: Stomoxys calcitrans (assembly GCF_963082655.1). Classification (NCBI taxonomy): domain Eukaryota; kingdom Metazoa; phylum Arthropoda; class Insecta; order Diptera; family Muscidae; genus Stomoxys; species Stomoxys calcitrans. The sequence continues at coordinate 136,672,641 of NC_081554.1, read as the reverse complement.
TACTAGTGAAGTGATTCGAACTGAATGTTCAGTTCGAGCAAATACAAAAGCAATCACTCTCCGTTCATTCACCCAACAAAAGCATCAACATAAATCGAGTCGCTGAGCTGTGCTTGAAAATTTTGCTAATCGCTGCAGTTCCCTGGTATCTATAAACCATCTTTCGTCATAATACGATGAGGATGCATTATTTATGAACCCATAGCAGCTATATCTAAGTATATTCCGATCTCCACCGTATTCAGGAAGGCTATGCAAGAGTCTAACAAAACTCATTGTACAAATTCACCTTTTATTGGCCTAATAAATCGGGAGATCGGTATATGTATATAACAGCTATATCCAAATACAGACCGATCTGAAATATATAGGGCACGGATGTCGAAGAGCTCAATTGTGCTCACTGTGCCAATTTCAGCGAAATCGGTCAATAATTGCGCATTTTATACGTCCAAGACCTTAAATCGATAGATCGGTATAAATGGCAGCTATATCTAAATATATAGACCAATTTGGACAACGCATTGTGTCAAGTTTTGGCTCATTGGGCGCAAATAAAACATTTTTGAGGGTATAGCAAGAAGCTTATATTTCTTTTAAGGACCAAATGTCTGGGTGGCCACTTCACTCTCAATATACACCCCAAACCCGACACATTAAAACACCAAACTATAGGAGTGCAAAGAAAAGTATAAGAGAGTTGATCAAAAATTTTCCCATGAACATTTCATTCTCACAATCTCAACGATAAGGGTCTCCTTTTATAGCCGAGTCCCACGGCTTCCCGAAGTGCGACAACTCTATGGAGGAAGACTTCACATCACTTCTATACATGCCATAGGACTTCATACATGTCATCAACATTAGGGGGGGATAACCACCTAACATTTTTGCAATGTTCAAGCCAGGATTTAAACCCAGGCGTTTAGCATCATTGGCGGACTTGCTTAACTATGCGCTTCAATGACACGAATTCGATATCCACATTTGGCGCGAAACGTTCCATCATAAAACTATATCAAAACATTACTTATATATCGACCATTGCAATATAAGGCTCAAGTATACGAACATTAAAGAAGGAACTGCGGGTCCGGTTGGTAGTTGGTTATAAAGGAACATTTTCAGGAAATTTTCATATCCACTTTAGGTATATGAACTAATTGGAATTTCTTTGAAAATAGGATATGTTTAGCAGAATTTCATAATAGAAGCAGAATATTTTTTTTACCACATTATACGATACCCTTTTTATACCCTCCACCATGGGATGGGGGGTATACTAATTTCGCCATTCTGTTTGTAACTACTCGAAATATTCGTCTGAGACCCCATAAAGTATATATATTCTTGATTGTCGTGACATTTTATGTCGATCTAGCCTTGTCCGTCCGTCAGTCCGTCCGTCCGTCTGTCCGTCCGCCCGTCCGTATGTCTGTCGAAAGCACGCTAACTTCCGAAGTAGTAAAGATAGCCGCTTGAAATTTTGCACAAATACTTCTTATTAGTGTAGGTCGGTTGGAATTATAAATGGGCCATATCGATCCATGTTTTGATATAGCTGCCATACAAACCGATCTTGGGTCTTGACTTCTTGAGCCTCTAGAGTGCGCAATTCTTATCCGATTGGAATGAAATTTTGCACGACGTGTTTTGTTATGATATCCAACAACTGTGCTAAGTATGGTTCAAATCGGTTCATAACCTTATATAGGTGTCATATAAACAAATCTTGGGACTTGACTTCTTGAGCTTCTAGAGGGCTCAATTCCTATCCGATTTGGCTGAAATTTAGCATGACGTATTTTATTTTTACTTTCAACAACTGTGTCAAATAAGGTTTAAATCGGTTCATAACCTGATATAGCTCCCATATAAACCGATCTGGGATTTTGACTTCTTGAGCCTCTAAAGGTCGCAATTATTATCCAATTTGCCTGAAATTTTGTACGACGGATCCTCTCTTCACCATTAAAATACGTGTTTATTATGGTCAGAATCGGTCTATAGCCCAATACAGCTCCCATATTAATCGATCTCTCTATTTTACTTCTTGAGCCAAAGGGGGCAATTCTTATTCGAATTGGCTGACATTTTACACAGGTATCCAACATATAATTTAATTGTGGTCCAAATCGGCCCATATCTTGATATCGCTCTTATAGAAGAGCAAATCTTTTCTTTTAACTTTTTTTGCCTAAGAAGAGATGCCGGGAAAAGAAATCGACAAATGCGACCCATGGTGGAGGGTATATAAGATTCGGTCCGGCCGAACTTAGCACGCTTTTACTTGTTTTCATTGTATTCATAATAGCTCATATATACTATATCATTAATCTAGTACTGTAGTATCCACAATGTTGAGAAGTTTTTATGAAGTTTTGTGGTTGCCTTCTGATTCATTTAATGACTATATACATATATGCGAAATAAAAATGTTAGATAATATTGGAATTACAGCCTATCATGATATATATGATTGTAAGGCTATAAATTACGAATTCAAATGTGAGTTTTGAATATTCTTAAGATACCAAATCCTTAGAAAACTTTATTTTCCAGTTTGCAACCACTGTAACTTATTTCAAAATGTCTTTGTGTGTTCACAGGATTGAATGAATACAGAGTGTTGTAAATGTTTGAATATTTTTTAAGGGTGTGATCCTTTTGCATTATTTAAATTGATTTTAAATCCTTTTTCATCTCCCCCGAATGCAATGTAATGTCCTGGCTCATCAAATTTCTATGCGAAGAACACAAATAAGAAATATTTCTGTATAAGGAAAAACATGGTACTACGAGAACATACACAAAGAAACAACATATACATTGTGGGTGCTTTGAGGTCAAAAAGGGTGATGTGAACTTTTTTGCTTTATCTGACCAAGATATGTGGATTTTTTTTTTTTGTGTACAAATACCACTTGTTGTCAAAAATTAATTCCAAATTCTTTTGGCTTGTAGTTTTATATTATTTCAGATTAGATCTCATTCGAAAAGGTATTCTAAAGTTGTCAGCTCTCAAAAATAGCTATATAATATAATTTTAAGAAACACTAAAATAAACCAATTGCTAAAATACTGAATACATGAGGAAAGAAAAACAGCGTTAGAACTAGCAATAAAAATGCCCAATATTGAGTCTGTTAATGGAAAATTAATAAATATTTGAAAATTTGGTATATAAATTTTTGGAATCTTTATTAAATGGATTAATATAGCATCCACATCAAATGTAGATCGACCGATTTTTCATGTTAAGATTTCAAAGTTACTGTTTTCATTTTGATAAATTTGATAAAGAATGTGAACATAGCTTCCATTTTCAGTATAGTCGTGGGCAATTACAAAGCTAAAAAAATCTTTTTTTTTTAAATTTAATTAATACCAAATGGTATTTATATAAATATGAATAAAATAATACCAGCAGGTATTGGCAAAGAATCGTTTTTTTGCGCATCAGTGTCTGTAGTTGGAACATACTTCCTCTTTTCTTTATTAAACGACATAAGTACTACTAACTCAATCTTACATTCATATTAAACTAGGATAAATTGTTTATTAATGCTCCTTTTAAGCCATTAGCTTAAAAAAGGCATGTATTTATTTCACATGCTTTTTCTATATGGAGTTTGACAGTTGTTCACGCGAAAAGCCGAGTAAAGAATCAGCCCTTACATTTGGCTACATTTCTGAGGTATTCTGCAATGTTCCATCTTATCTAGCAAGTGTATTAGTGGCACGCCGTTCAGACTCGTCGTAAAAAAGGAGTTCATTCTTTAATCGCATTGCTTTTATTCATAACAGAGAAGTTCCTTAATAGAATGTTCATGGGAAGTTTAGTTTTAATAGTATTATAACCATGGCAGAAATTTTTACAGATGTTCTCGTCGACATTCAAATATAACGTTCAGCTATAGCAGCAGGTATGATAACCTTTAGGTTAGGTTGAAAAGAGGGTGCAGATATTAATCCGCCCTTTACCACTATGGACATACACCTAAGCCAGTAATCGGCTTATTGTGCGCTCTAAAAACTATAAAGTAACCTCTAAAAAGAAAATTTTAAGTTAGGAATTGCGTGCTACTTACAAAATCCTTAATTGTTTTCAATGACACTCCCCTAAGTTGGTTCATGTCTGATATTTTGTCTCCACCTAAGAACCGGTATCTGTATGACGCGAAAGCCGGGCAATGACAAAGGAAATGCTCAAACGTCTCATCATCTTCCCCCCATGCCCTACACATGCTATCACTTGTCGCACCGATTTTACATAAATGAGCTCGTAGTCATATGTGTCCCGTTATGATACCAATAGCTGTACTGACCTCCTTCTTGCTGTCTTCCAGTAATAGCCTCGTCTTCTCACGATCTGTTCTCCATAGGATTTTCGCCGTCCTACTGATTGTTTCGCTGTTCTACAATGTTGCATGCGCATTCGTCGCCCACTCCCTTAACTCGGACTGCGTATACCCGAAAGGCTTCGGGTTAACCAAGGTTATTGACGGCAGTCCTCTGGCCTTCACCGCCAAATCGTCTGCCCTTTCATTTCCCCTTACTCCCTTATGGCCCGGCACCCAAACGATGCAGATTTTCCCATCCTCAGAGAAGGCGTTAATCTCCTTCTTATACTGCAAGACTGTTGACGTTACTGTCCTGGTTATTATTGTCCTTATGGCAATTTTACTGTCGGTAAAGATGTTCACACTCGACGTCCTCGCGTTAGCACCACACCACTTCACGCATTCCGTGATCGCCCGGATCTCTGCCTGCAGTCTAAAACAGATGTCGGTCTCTGGGTTTTCAATGTAAACCCCAGGCTCTGTCCTCTAGCTTTGATCCATCCGTGTAACATGATCTTCCAGATGGCAATACTAGGGTTCCGTCACTCCAAGATGATAACCTTTACGCGTGGAAAGTTTGTTAACAAACTTTAAACAACTCGTGGAAGTGTGTTACGAATCTCTCTGACATACATTTTCCATTCACTTTATACCCTCCAGCAGAAGATGGGTGCTATACTAATTTCGCCATTCCATTTGTAACTCATCGAAATACTGATCTGAGACCCAACAAAGTATATATAAATTTGATCTCCTTGACGTTCTACGTCGACTTAGACATGGCCGTCCGTCCGTCTGTCGAAAGCACGCTAACTTTCGAAGGAGTAAACCTACGCGCTTGAAATTTTGCACAAATATATCTTATTTGTGTAGGTCGGTAAATGTAAATGGGCCATATCGGTTCATGTTTTGTTTTAGCTGCCATGTATGCCGATCTTGGATCTTGACTTCTGAAGCCTCTAGAGGGCAAAATTCTTATACGATTTTTCTAAAATTTTGCATGATGTGTTTTGTTATGACTTTCGACAACTGTGCTAAGTATGGTCTAAATCAGTTCATAACCTGGTATAATTCCTAATTAACCGATCACCCGATTATATATCTGGAGGGCACAATTCTTATCCGATTTAGTTGAAATTTTGTACAACGGCTTCTGCAATGACTTTCAATTTGCGTGTCAAATATGGTCAAAATACAGCTCCCATAAAACCGATCTCCCGATTTTACTTCTTGAGCCTCTATACGGCGAAATTATTACCTGAATTTGCTGATATTTTACACTATTGCTTCTACTATGGTTCCCAGCATTCAATCAAATACAGTCCGAATCGGACCATAATTTGATATAGCTGCAACAGCATAGAATTGGGTTGCCCAAAAAAAGTTGCGGATTTTTCATATAGTCGGCGTTGACAAAATTTTTCACAGCTTGTGACTCTGTAATTGCATTCTTTCTTCTGTCAGTTATCAGCTGCTACTTTTAGCTTGCTTTAGAAAAAAAGTGAAAAAAATATTTTTGATTAAAGTTCATTCTAAGTTTTATTGATAAATGCATTTACTTTCTTCTAAAAAATCCGCAATTACTTTTTGGACAACTCAATATTTATTATCCATTATCCTTTGTATGCCTAAACAGAGATACAAGGCTGAGAACTCGACGGGGGTATATAAGATTCAGCCCAACCGAACTTAGCACGATTTTGCTTGTTTGGTTTACGAACTTGTTATTTTGCAAATTGCAACAAAAATTTTAAATAACTGAATTAAATTAACTGAATACTGAATTTTAAATTAACTGAATACAAGGTAGCTTCAGAGTTACGTTTCATTAAATCTTCCAAATTTAGCAGGTTTTGTCTTAAAATCAAAATAAGTAAAAACTAGCTAAATTCGGTCAGGCCGAATCTAGTATACCATCCACCATTAATAGCAGGATCAAGAAACAAACTCAATGGATCTTTGTACACACCAACACAGGTTACTGGGTATATCTATTTAGTCATTTCTTTTGCAGCTTATCGAAACATCCATTTCCGATCCACAAAATATATGTATTCTGGATAGTCGTTTAACTCTAAGACGATTTAATGATGTCCGTATGTCTGTCTGTCTGTCTGTTGAAATCACGCTACAGCCTTCAAAAATTGAGATAGTTTAAGATAAATTTGGCAAAGATTCATATTTTGTCTATTCGCAGGTTAAGCTATTAAACGAGTTAAATTGGACTAAATTTAGATATAGCTGCCATATACCCATATACACGACTCTACAATGTATATATATTCTTGATCGCCATGTCCGTTCGTCTGTCCGCCAGTCTGTTGAAATCAAGCTATCAAGCGCTTCACAAAAAGAGAATCAACCGAGTCACATAGCTCAAAAAACAACTGCTAGATGAGGAACACTTTTTGTATGTATGTATTCTATATAGAGACTTATAGCCTGTTTGTGGATAGGAAATAAAAAACTGATTTCGGTTTGTGCATCTTATTTTAACTGTAGAATTTATCGAGCAACAAGTCGAAAAAATCTTAAGCATTCCAATACAAAAATGGGTTTGTGTATATCGAAACAGTTGTCAAAACTGCGAAGCAAATGTGAAAATCAGTCACTTAACAAATTGCGTTTGAGCGAGAATTTTGTAACAAAAAAAACAAGTAAAGTTTTAAAATTGCACTAGTTTTAGCATTTAAGAACGCACTACGTATTCTATGTCAAAATCGTATTAAAATTGCGCCCTCTAGAGGCTGAAGCTATTAAGATCCCAGACCGGTTTATATGGCAGCTATATCCGGTTATGTACCGATTTGAACCATACTTCGCACAGTTTTTGGAAGTTATAACGCAACACTTCAAGCTCAATTTTAGCCAAATTGGATGATAATTGCGCCCATTAGTGGCTCAAGAAGTCAAGATCCATGATCGGCTTATATGGCAGCTACATCAGGTTATAAACCGATGTAAGCCATACTTAGCATATTTGTTGAAAGTGAAAACAACACATTTTATTCCAAATTTCAGTCAAATCGGATAAGAATTGTGCCCTCTAGAAGTTCAAGAGATCAAGGCCAAAGTTCGGTTTATATGGCAGGTATATCAGGTTATGGAACGATTTTAACCATACTTATCAACATTATTTAAGTGACACCAAAACCCCACTTGCAAAATTTCAGCCAAATCGGATAAGAATTGCGTCCTCTAGATGCGCAAAAATAAAGTCCCGAGATCGGTTTATATGGCAGCTATATCAAAAAATTGACCCATTGCAATCCTAACCGACCTACACTATTAAGATATATTTCTGCAAAGTTTCAAACGTCTAGCTTTACTCTTTCGAGAGTAAGAGTGCTTTCGACAGACGGACGGACATGGTATATCTACTTAAAATGTCATGACAATCAAGAATATATATAAATATAAATATATATATATATATATATATATATATATATATATATATATATATATATATATATATATATATATATATATATATATATATATATATATATATATATATATATATATATATATATATATATATTTATATATATATATATATGGGGTCTTAGACGCATATTTCGAGGTGTAACAAACGGAATGACGAAGTTACTTATCCCCCTATCCAATAGTGGAGGGTATAATAAAGGACCAAAAAGGTTTATCTAAAGCATACTTCTGCAAATTTTTACACAAATAAGAGCTTCTTCAGCTTTATATCTGGAGGTAGTTTTACAATGTTGTGATCCAGCTTACCCGCTAAAGAAGTAAACGCCAATGGATGATTCCATTTATTTCTTATTAAACACAACATAAATTTACATGTTTTTATTGTTTTGTGGTTGTGTATGTGATTGAAATAAAGAAAATCATACCATAGTTGCACAATTGTACAAACCAATTGGTACTAGATTTTGAGAAACAACCATATGGCAATCCCAAAACCGTAAGCATGTGAAAGGAAAAGAATCGATTTCGATCGATTCGATTGTCGGACTACTGTTCGACGACCACAAATAGGCCTCAAGAATACCAAAGTCCAGCGTCGTCAATGTTTCCGATATTGCTAGAAAAAGCTCTAAAACTTAGTTAAAATAATGACCAATTACGACTGGATTTATATATGGCTCATAAAAAGAGTTGTAAATCAGCTCACAACTTCAGTGAAGTACTTGCCAATGTTTCTAGGGACTTATTTACTTTTGGCAGCAGGCTACTTCAAATCTTAACGGGACAGTATGAGGTAAACAAATTTCGTCTATCCGTTTGCAAGACTTCAAAAAATGTTCTACGAACATATAAAGTATGTATAATCTTCATGGTTTTTCATTTTTATACCCACCACCATAGGATGGGGGTATACTCATCTAAATATTCCGTTTGTAACACATCGAAATATGGATCTAGGATAGCCATGTCAGTTCGTTCGTCTGTCGAAATCACGATTGCGATCGAACGCGTAGGGCTAGACGCTTGAAATTTTGAACAGATACTTTATATTGATGTAGATCGTTGCGGATTTCAAATGGGCCATATCGGTTCAGATTTGGATGTAGCTCCCATATAAATCGATTTCCCGATTAGACTTCTTGGGCACATGGAAGCCACAATTTTTGTCCGATTTGGCTATAGCTTTGCATGTAGTGTTCTGTTATGACTTCCAACAACGGTATGAATCGGTCTATAACCTGATATAGCTCCCATAAAAACCGATCTCCCGATTTAACTCCTTCATCCCTTACAAGCTGCAATTTTTTCCGATTTGGTTGAAATATTGCATGCAGTGTTCTGTTGTAACTTCAAACAACGTAGGATCCAAATTGGTCTATAACCTGATAAAGCTCCCATATAAACCGATCCCCAGATTTCACTTCTAGAGTCCTTACAAGCCGTAATTTTTGTCCGATTTGGCTGAAATTGAGCATGTAGTGTTCTGGTAAGATTTCCAATATCAGAGCTAAATACGGTCCAAATCGGTCTTCAACCTGATATAGCTTCCATATAAATCGATCTCCCGATTAGGCTTCAAGAGCGCTTACAAGCTGGAATTTTTTGTTGATTTGGCTGCATTTTTGCATGCAGTGTTCTGTTCCGATTTCCAACAAATGTGCCAAATACGGTCCAAATTAATTTATAACCTTAGTGCTTAAATTTTTGTGGTTTGACAGAAGTTCGGTATGTAGAATAAAATTATGCTCTTCAACTAAATTTTTTGGTATAAATTTTCAGCCGAATCAATAGTGGTGGGCCGTGCCGAACTTTGCAGGGTTTTACTTGTTGTTAGCTTAAATAGCAGTAGCAGAAGGTTTGCTAAAGCAGCAGCCTTATTATTGCTGAAACAGCAGTAATGTCTGCTTTCCCATTTTCAGCAGACAACAACTGCAGTTCTAGCAAACAAAAGTAAAAGTAAACGTAAAAGCTCAAAAAAATTAGGGTGTAGTCTCTAAAAACGCACACAAATCCCAATAAATAAGTTGCTTTTGGCTCAATCAGTGTAAGTTGAGCTGCGTATTTCCCAATTGCTCAAAATGTACTGAACGATATTCCATAAACTAAGCAATATGTAAACTTTTTATTGAATTCAAGTTTGGCAGGGCCCGTGAATGCGGGTGAACAATTACCGGTATATCTCAAATTTTGATTGGTGTTTTATAATTTATGATATTTTCTTGTTTTTCATTTTCCTTGATTGCTTATTTTCTTATTTCACGAATTAAAGAAATCCTTATGGAATATTCCCTTTGTCATGCAATTGTTAATCATTGTTTGTATTGATTTAAGAAGGACAGGAAGAATATGCGGAAAAAACGGTTTATTGAAAGCCTTCCATTCCAAATAATTAAATTTGTTATTATAATTAAATTTGTTTTCTAGCTGAAGCCCTCTCCTCATACCATAACGAGTATTATATTTTAACGTTAAACCTTTTTTCCTTTGTGATTATCCTGCATATCCCACCATGTCCTGGCGAAGCTCGGGGTCTTTTTGCTTCGTCAATATTCGTTTGTATTGTCCTGTGATGTTTCTGCTGATGTATGTACACAAGTAATTAACATTTAAGCGTTTCCTTTGTTATATCTTCATTCATTTTTTGGTTGTTGTTTTGTGCCCAATTTTTTCCGATTTTTTTTTTTGTCGTAATTTTAACAATTTAATTTCTGTTTGTTGGAGGTGGATTGTACGGTTCTGTCATGTTTCATATTCATTCGAGCATTTATAGCCGTTTTCCATGTTCGACATCAACTCGACCCCTAATTGAAGTTGGATGGACAGAAAAAACAGATCAAAGCCAACATAAAATAAGAGCCCAATTGGAAATTAATACGAATTGTTGTTGTACATAAAGCATGAGCGATGCTAAGAGTTAGTGATAATGATCATGTCTACAATATCACTAACTATGTAGTTTTCTCTATGTAAAATCCCCACGACAAAACCACTAAAATGTGTATGACTCGAAATGTATAATTGCCAATACGAAAAACATATTATTAGTGGGACTTTCTATAAGTCCATGTGAACATCAGCAAAAATTTTCAACGGCGACTATCCCTTTACAAATGTCGCCAGCCACTTTAAAACTTCTTTAACATAAACCAGTGAGAGCGCGTTAAGTTCGTACGGGCCGAATTTCATAAACCCTCCACCATAATCGCATTTGATACGTTCTTTGAATGACTTCTTCAAATATATACTTGCCATGACTGTTAGAAGTCACCACATTTAAAATTTCAGCCAAATAATTGCGTCTTCTAGAGACTAAAGAAGTCAAATCGGGCCATCGCTTCCCATTTATAATCTCAACCATCTTACACTGATAGGAAGTATTTGTGCAAAATTTTCAGCGCCATTATTCTTATTCCTTCGAAAGTTAGCGTGATTGCGACAAACAGACAGACGGAGAAACAAAATGACGGACATGGTTAACTCAACTCAGAATGTTAAGAAGACCAGGAATATAAATATATACTTTGTTGGGTCTCAGAACAGTATTTCGATGAGTTAAAAACGAAATGACGAAATTAGTATACACCCATCCTAAGGTGGAGCGTAACTATGGAGCTAATTTCCAATGATCATTATTTAGCAAGAAGAGAACCGTAAGTCGTTTTTACACTTTTATTAAGCTTCAATTACTTGAGAAAATTCAAATCAAATTATAAGAGCATTTAATAGGTGAAAGTGTGATTGGCAAAAATTAGCTGTGCGAGGGTGTAATGGAGGCGGGTGATGTTTGTGTGCTCAGTGGTATTGGCTTCAGATTGCAATGTGTGCATTTACATTTATTGCAACAACTTACGCAACGGACACATCATGTGTAAAAATCAAGTGAAAATTTAAGTGACATGCAGTTATGAACGATTCTGTTCAGTCATGGTATTTTACACTTTGGCCGTAATATGCATTCAATGGACGAAATAGTGAAAAGATTTAAAGTTTATCTATCTATTTCAAAATATACATTCATACACTCAACCAAATTTGTTACTCAAAAAAGCAAAAATATTTACTAAAGCAGCAGTTTTTGTCTGCTGATAATGCGAAAGCAGACATTACTGTTGTTTCAGCAAACATAGGGCTGCTGTACTAGCAAACTTTTCGGTCAGCAAAATCATTGGAAGATATTACTGTAAAAAAGCTACCTGATCCATCCATTGGTATACATTTCGAAATGTGTCTAAGCTTTTGTATCTAAATTTAAAGAAACAGATTATGGAAAGTATACACTCACATCCCCTTCATAATTAATCAGCTGTCATTTTTAGCAAACGATAGACTTTTCAGCAGCCAGCCTGCTGCTCTGAAATTGCAGAACTACTGCCGTAATAGCCGAACTACTCCTATAATAGCAGCAAAATGAACTACTAATATTCAGCAGATAGTGTTTGGTATTTTCAGCAAACTTTTACTATATTAAAGAAACGCGTTACTGACTGTCTTCTAAAATGAAGAGATAGAGTAACTTGAAGATATCACTTACTGAGAGGGTTTTATGGAGTCTAGTGATGTTTGTGGCCTAGGCCCTAGGTGTTGTTTGACACGGAGGTCAGTCGATTGTTTAAGCTTCCGCTAAGAACTATTTCAAGATCGTCATTTGGCATGTAGAGGGTGTGTGGAAAAATCGTAGTTAACATTATGAACGATTTTATTGAACAAAATAGTTGGAAGAAATTTTTTAGCAAGTAATAAATTAAAGAAGAATTAGGTTTTTAATAAGAAGAGAGTGCGCAATAGTTTTTCTTTATATTAAGCAGTGGGTGTCTTAACTTTTTTCAAAATCAAAATGATTTTGCTCAATATCAGAAGCAGGTTTTGTGTGAGGATGCCCATTCCCCAAAACACCACAAACGAAAAAGTAGCGTAATCATGGACCTCAAACAAAAGATAAAACGAATCGGAAATCGAAATATTCTGTAGGTCATTTTCACCGCAAAATCTTCCCGATTAGATCGAAGTTAAGTCTTCCGTCAATGGGAGTACTTCACGGATATACAGAGATATTTTATACTGGGTGCCAGCGCGGTCATGATGTCTAATGTTTCTGAACGTTATGTCCCTAGGCGTTATGACCGGTCACCGATATTTCACACATGTAAACCACACTAAAAGTTAAATTGTTTTTGAAACTTGTACTTGGTGATCACTTAAATTCAGCTTTGACTGTATCCTTAAATTCACAGCTAACTATATAACTGACAACAGGTGTGGAGAAGCGGACCAGGCTGTGCTAGTATATTTCGTGGTGTTACAAACGGAATGACGAAATTAGTGTGGTTATGGTATGAGAACTTGTTCAAATACTCGAAAGCTGTAAAAATAACAAGTAAAAGCGTGCTAAGTTCGGCCGGGCCGAATCTTATATACCCTCCACCATGGATCGCATTTGTCGAGTTTTTTTTCCCGGCATCTCTTGTTAGGCAAAAAAGGATATAAGAAAAGATTTGCTCTGCTATTAGAGAGATATCAAGATATGGTCCGGTTCGGACCACAATTAAATTATATGTTGGAGACCTGTGTAAAATTTCAGAATAAGAATTGCGCCCAGAATTGCGGGGGCTCAAGAAGTAAAATAGAGAGAGAACGATTTATATGGGAGCTGTATCGGGCTATAGACCGATTCAGACTATAATAAACACGTATGTTGGTGGTCATGAGAGGATCCGTCGTACAAAATTTCAGGCATATCGGATAATAATTGCGACCTCTAGAGACTCAAGAAGTCAAGATCCCAGATCGGTTTATATGGCAGCTATATCAGGTTATGAACCAATTTGAACCTTATTTGACACAGTTGTTGAAAGTAAGAATAAAATACGTCATGCAAAATTTCAGCCAAATCGGATAGGAATTGCGCCCTCTGGAAGCTCAAATCCCAAGATCTGTTTATATGACAGCTATATCAGGTTATGGACCGATTTGAACCATACTTGACACAGTTGTTGTATATCAAAACAAAACATGTCGTGCAAAAATTCATTCAAATCGGATAAGAATTGCGCACTCTAGAGGCTCAAGAAGTCAAGACCCAAGATCGGTTTATATGGCAGCTATATTAAAACATGGACCAATATCGCCCATTTACAATACTAACCGACCTAACGACACTAATAAGAAGTAGTTGTGCAAAATTTCAAGCGGCTAGCTTTACTCCTTCGGAAGTTAGCGTGCTTTCGACAGACAGACGGACGGACATGGCTAGATCGATATAAAATGTCGCGACGATCAAAAATATATATACTTTATGGGGTCTCAGACGAATATTTCGAGTAGTTACAAACAGAATGACGAAATTAGTATACCCCCCATCCCATGGTGGAGGGTATAAAAAGTAAAAGCGTGCTAAGTTCGGCCGAGCCGAATCTTGGGAACCCACCACCATGGACTCTGCTAAAATATGGGAGCTATATCTAGTTTTAGAACGAATTGGACCCTACTAAGCGTAGTTGTTAAGAGTTATAACAGAACATTATGTACAAAATTTCAGCCAAATCGGATGAAAATTACAGGTTCCAGGGGTCAAGAAGTCAAAGCGGAAGATCGGTTTATATGGGATCTATTCAGGTTATACACAGATTTAAACCTTACTTGGCACAGTTATTGCAAATCAAAATAGAACATTATGTGCAAAATTTCAGTTGTAAGGGTCAAGAAGTCAAATCGGGAGATCGGCTTTTATGGTATGGAGCTATATCATGTTATGAACCGATTTAAACCGCACTTAGCACAGTTGTTGGAAGTAATAAAAGAACACTATATACAATATTTCAGCCAAGTCAAATAAAAATTGCGGCTTCCAGGGGCTCGAGAAATCAAATCGGGAAATCGGTTTATATGGGAGCTATATCTCCTATATGACCTACATCCATATAAGGTATCTGTGCAAAAATTCAATCGGGTCGACCTCTATCGTGATTTTGAAAGAAGGACTTGGCTAGATCGATTAAGAACGTTGAGACGATAAAGAATATATATACTTTATTGGGTCTTACACAAATATGTCGAGGTGTTACAAACGTAATGACTAGATTAGTATACCCCCATCCTATGGTAGTGGGTATAAAAAAGTACCATAAAATACGAAACGGGTTAACGTTGCACTGGGCGTACGGGTAGAGCTAGAACTTCAAAATTTGACTTAAAATATATCTGTTGAGAAATAATGAGGGTGGGAAGAAACGTTTTAAAAAATATTACTGAAAACGTAGAAAACGTAAATTTTGTACCACAATTGGTCCCATTTGGCACTTTCCGGATTGAGCTAGAAAGCTGAATTTTGGATCTTAGATCCACTGTGGCAACCTAAATTGGATGACAGCGCGCTTTTTTGAGCATTTGTACGTTTAGGTATCAAAAATTGGTTGACAGCGCACAGGCCGATTGGATTATGCTAGATCTCCAACATTTGGCTTTAATGACAACTATTGCGAAGTAAAATGACTAGAAAGAACAAATATAAAAAAATTTCTCTAGGTACACTAGGGTAACCTTAATTTGGAAATTCTAAAAGTTTTTGGATATTTGTACATTAAGTTACTAAACAGTTCCAAAAAACTAAGAAAAGGTGAACTTCGCACAGGCGATATGGTTGAGCAAAACCCCGAAATTTGGGGTAAAAGACATCTATTACAAAATGAGAGTGAAAAGAAAAATATTTAAATATAGTACTGGAAACGGGAGAAAACTTTTAGTACCGCTATTGGTACTTCTGTACAGATTTTGTTAAAGCTCTGAAATTTCGCATGTAGGCACAACCAGGAAATATATAATGGGTGACTAGATGATTTTTTCTTAATTCGTACATTTAAGGTCCAAAAAGTGAAATAGGTACCAACATTTAAATATTGTGAAGTAATTTCTACTATTTAGATCTTTCTTTGGGGATTGAGCCAGATATTTGAGATGCGGTCATACCGTGAAAAAAAATTTAATTGAGCTAAAGTTATGAAAATTGAGATACAGGTACACCTTTGTAGTACAGATACTCGTACATTTAGATAGTAAAACGTACAAAATAGTACATTCATTGCGGATTGAGCTAGAGCTCTGTTATTTGGAACGCAGGTACGCCTTTACGAGATATATCGGACAACATGAAGATTTTTTGAAATTCGGACATAGGTAAAAAAAGTGTACAATATGCTACATTCTTTTCGGATTGAGCTAGAGCTCTGAAATTTGGGATGCAGAAAAACCTTGACAGTATATATCAAACAACATGAAGATTTATTTGAAATTCGTACATTTAGATACTAACGTACATAATGGTTCTTTCTTTACGGATTGTGCTAGAGCTCTGAAATTCCGATATAGCTACACCTTGACAGCATATGTTGGGCGACCAGAAGATTTTCGTTCATTGAGTTACATTTAGGTACAAAAACGTACAAAAGCGCTCAAACTGGGATACGGGTACACCTTGGCAGTATATATTGTACTAGGTGACTAGAATTTTTTTTTTTTTTTGAAATTCGTTTATTTGGTTACTGAAACGTTCATAAGGGCACTTTCTTTACGGAATGCGTTAGAGCTTTGATATTTGGGATGCAGGTACACCTTTACAAATTATATCGGCAATATGATTTATTTTTATGAAATTTTTGAATTTAGTTACTAAAGCGTAATAAATAGTAATTTCTTTGCCAATTGAGCTAACGCGCTCAAAATTGGGATACGGTTATACATTGCCGGTATAGATTGGACGACTAGATTTTTTTAAATCAATTCATTTAGGTACTAAAACTTACAAAATAGTACTTTATATATGGATTGAGGTAGAGCTCCGAAATTAAGGATGCAGGTACACCGTGACAATATATATTTTGGCGACTTGTAGGTTTTTTGAAAATCGCACATTTAGGTTTAAAACATACAAAATTTTACTTTCTTGATGAAATGAGCAATAGCGCCAAAAATTAGGATGCAGTTACAACTTGTCAAAATATATTAGGTGACGAGAACACTATTTTGTAATTCATAGCAATTCATAAGAAATAGTTCAAAATTGTACCAAATTGGTACAAATTGTTATGTTTCTTTACGGAAGGGCAAGCCTTCTTAGCTTTCTAAACTGAGTAACTGCTTCGAAAGTCTTACACTAAAACGGTGGTACTATTGAAAAGGGGAAGCTAAGCGGTACCCCCGGTCCGCTGCTAGTCTTCTATATATATATAAAGGCGCTCCGTGACTGATTGACTGAAAGATTGACTAATCCACGCCCAGCCCAAACGGCTAAAACTAGGATAATTGAACTTGGCACGAATGTTGGTGTTGGCCCACGATAAGGTGGAATTTTTTGATATTCGTACATAAAGGTACTAAAATGTACCAAATAGTACGAAATGGTGAATGTTTTGTCTAGCCCGAACGGGGGAAGGGCTGGAGATTGAATTGGAGCGCAACAAATTTTCCAAAATAGTACCGAAAGTGGGCGAAATAGTACGATTAGTGCCGCAATTGGTACTATTATGTACCTTCTTAACAGATTGAGCTAAAGCTCTGAATTTTGGTACAAACTAAATTGGGTGACTACATGAGTTTTTGGAAAATGTTACATTTAGATACTGAAAAAGTACCAAAAATGCACGAAATGTATGAACATGTTGGGGGTCGGGCCTTCCCCCTTACCACCATTTTCAAAAACATCAGATCTCGGAGATTGGAGGACAGCTTTAAGCGAAATTTTGTATTTTAACTTACGGTACCCCAAAAACGACTTTGGTATAACATTTTGGTGTCAACTAACCTGGGGGACGCCTCATCTCAAAACCCACCCGAATGGACATTTTGACCGACGGTGACAAATGGGTATCATTGAAAAGTTTTTAAGTACAGTACGAACTTGGCATAAAAATTTTACCCTAAGTGTCGAGGGTCTCCAACCCCCAAAAAAACACCACCCAACAGGAAACTTTTACCGCTTTTGGCAAGATGTGTATCAAATGAGAGGTATTGAAGAGTAGAGTACGGACTTGGCATACAAATGTCACCTTAAGTGCCGGGGGGTTCCCTATCCCAAAAAACACCACCAAACAGGACACGTTTACCTCTTTGGGCAATATGGATATGAAATGAGAGGTATTTAAAAGTAGAGTACAAATCTGACAATAAAATTTATTCCTTGATGTCTAAGGCGCCTCCCTACCCCCCAAAACCCTCCAGCAGTGCATATTTTTCAATTTGGATAACTGCTTTACCCTCAAATTGGGAAAGACACAGGAGGACCTGCAGATCATAGAGATGTGCTATCCCAAGTGGTTACTTTAAATTTTGATTTTGAATGTGGATAACCAATAAAATTATTAAGTATGGATCGGAACGATCGCCACCTTCATAATCTTGCTCTAGTACGATGCTGAAATTATTATCAAGGGGCTCAAATATTATGTATTGGATAATCGAAAACGAATTTGATATCCAATTTTGAGACCAAGTGTTTGGGGGTATTTTCACCCCATAAACTCCCCCCAAATCAATTGCAATTGCGGCTTAAATAAAAGGAACTTAACAGTAGAGCACGATGCTGATATTTTTCAGGGCTAAGTGAGTGGATGGCCGCCCCACCCTACATATACCTCAAACTGAACATATTTGTGGATTATGGCAAAAAGGAGCTAAAATAGGTTATCTGTTTTATTGTTTTAAGTGTTTCAGGGACAACTCATCTTATAAACTCCACCTGAACCACACATATATTCATTAATGAGGTTTTTGGGAGTAGAGTATGAATCTGATATCCACTTTCGGGGCAAAGGGTTTGGCTACTCCAATCCAACACCAATCTTTAATGGGCAGATCTCCCCTTACCCTTACCCTTTCAAAAACGCTAGATCTTGAAGATGGCTGTGGCGATTTACGCGAAAGTTAGTTTATTTATAATAACTCAAAAACAGAATTTCGTATAATTTTTTAAGGTGGGATGTCGAGGGCGGTCGCCCCATCCCCAAAGCCCGCCAAATGGAAATTTAAACCAATAAGGACAATATTAGGCTCAAATTAAAAGTAATTGAAACTAAAGCACGAATCTGATACATGGGGATCCATCTCACACCCAAAAACCCCCCATACCGGACATATTTACTGACCATAGCAATATATGACTAAAATGTAAGAAATTAGGGAGTGGAGCACCAATATGATGTCCACATTGGGGCAAAATATCTGAAACGCCGTACCAGCACTCCCAAATAAGACTTTTTTCCTGACTGTGCCTGCATAGGGCTCAGATAAAATAAGAGATTGAAAGAAGACGGCCAGCTAGTCGCGAGTAATTATCAAAACCAAAATCGTCCCAAGTGGGCAAATAAGACGATCATGATGATAATATGGGGCTCAATTAAAAGGTATTCGGGAGTAGATTACGTATATGGTATTAAAAATAAGGGTAAAAAGACATGGCCTACCTCTCAAAACACCTCCAAAAATGTGAATATTTGTCAATCATAGCTATATAGGGTTCAAAAAAAAGTAGATAAACAAACTGTACAAGCAAGATACATTTGGCAGTAAGTAAGAAACTTATTTTCCGCGTGGTGCTAATGAAGACGCAGCTGGTCGGGCCGGTTACAGCTTCTATTATATAGAAATAAAAGTGTTGCGCTTTGTTTGTTTGTTCTGAATAGACTAAAAAACGGTTAAACCGATATTCATAAAAAATAGGGTACCTCATTTTTTGATAACCACAATTCTCAAAAAAGTTAGATTTCGAAGATAGGTGCATCGGCTTAAGTGAAATTTTGTGCGCCACCTTACCCAAAACCACTAAATTTTTTACGTTTTTGCACCTATATGTACGAATTTCAAAAATCTCCTATCCGTCCTATATATACTTCCAAGGTGCAACAGTACCCCAATTTAAAGTGCTGTAGCTTACACTATAAAGGAAGTACCATTTTGTACGTTTAAGTATCTAAATGTACGTATTTATAAAAAATCTCCAAGCCGTTCAATATATACTTCCAAGTGTAGATTTGTCCCAATTTGAGAGCTTTAGCTCAATCCACAAAGAATGTACAATCTTGAGCGTTTTAGTACCTAAATGTACTAATATCAAATGTAAGATCTCCTAGTCACCCCATTAATACTGTCAAGGTGTGCCAGCCTCAATCCGTAATGAAAGTACCATATTGTACACTTTAGTACCTAAATTATCAAATTTCAAAAAATTTCCTTGTTCCCTGATATATACCGTCAAGGAGTAACTACATCCCTACATTTTGAGAACTTAAACACAATTTGTTAAGAAAGTTCCATTTGTAGGTTTTGTACCTTAGTGGTCGAATTTCAAAAAGTTCAGCTAGTCGGCCGAATATTCTCAGAGCTCTAGCTCAGTTCGTAAAGGAGGTACAATATTGTACGTTTTAGTACCTAAATAGACTAATATCAAGAATGTTGCCCAATATTACTGTCAATGTGTAACTGTGTCCTATTCATGAAATTTTTAGCTCACAGTAAAGAATGTACCAAGTAGAACCAATTACAGCTTTATAGTACCTACTAGATGGCCGGTATGCTTCGCTACACCAATTAGTGTTAGCGGCGCCCTTTTTACATTTTATTTGTATTTGTATTTAACTCCGAAATAATTATACCCGACACCTCTACTGTGGTACAGGGTATTATAACTTAGTGCGTTTGTTTGTAACACCCAGGAGGAAGAGAAATAGACCAATTGATAGGAATATCGATCGACTCAGAATATTTTTTTGATTCGATTTAGCTATGTCCGTCTGTCTGTCTGTCCATGTTAATTTGTGTAGAAAGTCTTTAAATTTGGTACAGGCATATTTTCAGCCGAAGCCTATTGAAGTTGGTAAAAATCGGTTCAGATTTGGATATAGCTCCCATATATATATGCGTGTGATTTGCGGGAATAGTGCGATCACGAAATTTGGCAAAAAGTATTCTTGACTCTGACATTAGTTGTGAATTTCATGGAAATCGTTTCACATTTAAATATAGTTCTCATATAGCACGAATATATATATATATATATATATATATATATATATATATATATATATATATATATATATATATATATATATATATATATATATATATATATATATATATATATATATATATATATATATATATATATATATATATATATATATATATATGTATATATATATATATATATATATATATATATATGTATATATATATATATGTATATATATATATTTTCGAAGTCTCAACAAGCGCATTTCTTTCCTCGACGACTGCCACAACATCTGAGAAGTTTGCTCGAAATCGGTTCAGATTTAGGTCCAGCTCCTATAAATATGTTCTTCGATTTTGAGAAAAATTGCACAAAAGTCCTCGTTTTTAAAGTGATTCCCTACAAGTTTGGTGGTAAGAATTTTCCTATGACTCTCAACATTACTGGTGAATTTCCTACAATTCGGCCCAGATTTTGATATAGCTGTCATTTATGTATGTCGTCCGATTTTCACTTCTAGGGTCACTGCAAGCGCATTTATTGACCAATATTGCTAAAATTTTGGACCAAGCTTTCCACGGCGCCTACCACATTACTGAGAAGTTTAAGTACTACTTTGTCCCGTTCGGTGTACATGTCCATTTGGTGCATAATTTTGAAGTTAGGCTCCCTGTGACTTTACCCCAAATTTTTTATTAGTTTCGTATTCAACTTCCAATTACCTTTAATTTGATACCCATACTGATCCAATCGGTTTACATGTAGTTTTTGGGCGGGTTTTGGGGTTGGAGCGGGCAACCCGACGCATGAGGTCAAATTGTTATTACAAGTTCGTAATCTACTCTTATATACTTTTCATTTGATACCTATATTTACCCAATAGGTAGAAATGTGCGTTTTAGTGGGTTCTGGTGTAGGGCGTCCCACACGGTCATTTGACCCATTTTTGAGAATTGTGGTTATCGCAAAATGAGGTACCCTATTTTCCATGTATATCGGTTCAAATGTGTTTTCAGTTTATTCAGAACAAACAAACAAACAATGCGCAACACTTTTATTTCTATATAATAGAAGCTGTAACCGGCCCGATCAGCTGCGCCTTCATTAGGACCACGCAGAAAATTAGTTTCTTACTTACTACCAAATGCATCTCGCTTGTACAGTTTGTTTATCTACTACCGAATACTTTTTATTGAACTACCAAATACTTTTTATTGAATTTTGAATTATAAAATAAATTAGTATTGAAACAATTGTTTTCAAATTTTGACTTTAGAAAAAGTTTCATTAAAAATTCGTTTTTAAATAAAAATTTATTGAAATTTTGTCTTTGAAAAAGCTTTTTGTTGATTATTTTTGGAAAAAAAAAGGTTCATTTAAAAAATTAAAAAAATATTCAGTGAAATTTTATCTTAGGAAACCAAATGTTTCAAATGTAGCCTTAAGATGGCTTAATGGAAATTTTCATGGAAACATTGCCTTTAGAAAAACTTTTATTTATGTTTTGTCTGCAGAAATTTTTTATAAATATTGTGCCTTTAAAAATACTATGTTTTGTCTTAAGAAAAAAATTAAGTAAAAATTTGTAGTTGAGATTCCATTGTAGGATATAGTCCGGTGTAAACCATTTTTTAATTAATGCCTTCAGTTCAAAGAAAAGCATAGCAATTTACATTTGAAAGTTGGCAAAAGTGTGCTGTTGCTGTTGCTATTTGTATCGCGATTTCAATTTCGACCAAAAAAATCATTAGCGAGCGATGTCAAATGGTTAATGGTGCTTTATATACCATCCCAACTAGAGTAGGTTTAAAGCAGACATCTGAATTTCTGAATTTTAACAGGCCCCATTAAGACGATTTGATTCACAAGCGCAATTAGAATCAAATAAAATCTTACTTCCCTTATTCAAATTAACTTGTCCAACAATGCCAGTAGCAACAAACATAAACATTTTTTGCAAAACTCTTTTGCTCCTTAAAAAATCTTTAAGGTTTTGACCTAAGAAAAATTTCATTAAAATAGGCCGATATATATAGGCCGATTCATATAAAACATTTTGTTATAACATCCAATAAATGTCCCAAGTATTGTCTTAATCGTCTCCCAGCCTGATGTAGATCTCATGTAAATCGATCTCAAATCTTGCTTTCTTAAGCTTATGAAAGGCTCAATTTTAAACCAAATCGGTTGAAATTTTGCACAGCGAATCTTCTTCTTCTAAATAAGGTTTGAATCGATTTATAACCTGATTAGATCCCATATCAACCGCTCTCCCGATTTTAGTTCTTAAGCCTATAGGGAGCAATTTTTATACGATTTGGCTGAAATTTTACACAATGACTTCTACTATGGTAGGTAAGATTAGGTTTAAGTGGAAGTATGCCATCGACGTTTTTGTCCATTATGATACCACAGGAACCATCCAGATCGATTTAAAAAGCCTAATAAGTAACGATTGTTCACATCCGCTAAATCAGACAGGTTCTCAAAGAAATGAGAACTTAAAGTGGAACTCCTTCTAACTGCTAGTGCAGGACACACACACACAAAAAGTGTTCAATAGTCTCTTCTTCTTCGATGTCCTCACAGCTTCTGTAAAAGTCGTTGCTGGCAACCTTCAGTCTGTCAGCATGTTTTCAGATTAGACAGTGACCTCTCATGACGGACACAATGACTGAGACGTCTGTTCTAGCCAATGACAGCAAAGCAGTAGACTTCTTCAAGTCTAGATTGGGGCCACATAGTTTTGGAATGCTCACAGCCCTCTTTGTGACCAACTATCATTCATTGCCCTTCGAGGCCTGGTCCTGAAAACTTACCTTACATGTCGCTAGAGGCATAGCCGCAGATTCCAGTATCCCTGGAATGTGTAAGGAAGTTCCTTGTCTCGCAAGCTCGTCTCCTTTAGAATTCCCTGGGATATCCCTGTGGCCCGGCACCCAGAACAGGAGAATTTTGAACCGTTCAGCCATCTGGTTGAGAGTTCTGCGAATGTCGAGGGCGGTTTTTGTGTTCAGAAATACATTGTCCGGGGATTTTATGGCTGCCTGACTGTCTGAGAAGATATTTATGCCTATCGTCGTAATGATATTATATCTTAGCCATTCCACCACTTCCCTAATTGCAAGGATCTCTGCTTGATACACACTGCAGATATCGGGCAACCTTTTCGATATGACCAGTTCTAGATCTTTAGAGTACACCCCAAAGCCCACCTAGTTCTTTAGTTTGGAACCATCCGTATAGAAGTCTATGTAACTTCTGTTACCAGGTATATCGTAGTTCCAATCGGTTCTATCGGGAATAGTGGTACAGTAATATTTATCAAAAAGCGGCTCAGGTAAAGTGTAATCCACACTGCCTGGAACATCGGATATAGCATCAACACAGTGTCTGTAGCCACCCGGAAAGTTCAATTTCCTGTCTAGCAAAACACCAGGTATTTTGCGCTTTTTGTAAATGGAACATTCTCTCCACCCAAGGATACACATACCACTGTAGGCAACTTTAATTTCTGCTGAAAAGAACTACATTTGTCTTGCACGGATTTATACCTAGACCATTTTCGGTAGCTCACTTTGCTGTTGCACGTAGATCTTCCTGAAGTATATCTCTTAGAGAGACTTTTACATCTTTTCTTCCAGAAACAATAATATATTGTTAATGACAATATTCTCAAGTAGAGGAGATAGTATACCTTCTTCAGGAGTTCCTCTGCTGACCCTTTTTTTTAGATCCACAGATCCCAAACTTGTCGTAATGTATCTTTTAGTAAGTAAGTTATTAATAAACTTTTTTACGCTAGAGTTGATGCCCAGAAACTCCAACTCCTTCATGATTGATGTCGATTTTACATTATTGAAAGAACCTTCAATGTCAAGAAATGCTACCATTGTATATTCCTTGACAGCGATAGAACCCTCTATGTAGCTGACTAGGTCGTGAAGGGCAGTTTCAGTGGATTTTGTCTTTACTATATGCATGCTGCTGCCGCGGTCGGTCTCCAGGGATCTTTGCCCTCAGATATATTTCTATGAACCTCTCAAGAGTCTTCAGCATAAAGAATGACAGACTAGTAGGACGAAAATCGTTCGCCTTTATGTGGTAAGGTTTTCCTGCTTTCGGAATGAAGATGACCTTCGTGATAAGTGATAACCTGTTCTAGTGACATGTTGTCCGTTGGACAATTTCCCGGGAAATGTGTATCAACGAGTAGTTCTAGTGTTTCCTCACTAGACATTGTCCATTCTCTGACTTCTGAATATACCCACCGTGACAGGTCTCGAGTACAGAATCTTCCTCAGAATAGAGGCCTTAGATGTATCCTCCACGGAGATGCAGAATTTTACCCTGGATTTGTTCTGAGCCTTTCCTTTGTGTCTCCCATTCCCCGTACCCTTGATAAGTTTAAATCCCGGCATTTTTAGTCCACGAACCATTCCTCCACACACCTATGCTTCCTGGATAAAAACCCCTTCAAATCCCCCTGCCATCATCAACACCTTTAGTGCCGCCGATCGACCTTACAATAGTGGAGATTTATCTGTAGAAACCGGACCATAATTAGGATTCAGAACTTCCTCCACTGTTGTGTTAACCTCGTCTTCTGATTCCACCAGGAGTTCATCCGAACAAGATTCGTTAGAACTTGTCATGATGAGCTTCCGTACGCATCCAGGGGCAGGTGAGAAAGCTGTGGAACCACTTTTCCTCAGGACACTGGGCACTTGCGGTGTGGACGATTCCTCCTTAGATGCTTCACTGAATGCTGCTGTCGAAGTAGTTTTTGAGTTCCGTGCTTCCCCGCTGGCTCACACTTTGAGCCCTGTCCAACTTTGTGACCCACCACACAGGGCTTGTCGGGTCCCGTTTCGATGCCATCCCCTCCTGTTTCGATTTTCAGTCTCCTGTAATCCGCCAGACTTAAGCGATGTGGTCGATAGTTCCTCAGGCAAGTGTTCAGCAACAACTGGTGAGTCGTACCCCGAACCCACCGTTTCTATAGACCTTCAGAATAATGCATGTCACCGGTCACCATCAGCCTCATCCAATCAACCAATCTTCCAGTCGGTGGTTAAAAGATTGGGATTACATTCCCTTAGTCTTCCAAGTATCGATTCAGGATCTGAGGGAATCCTTGGTATCCAAGTATGCGACATTGGTCGAGAAGGGAAATCTTCCTTCTTGACTAAATCTAGTGCTGCACCTGGCCAGATCTCACTAATCTTTTTTTAGCGCACAACGACACATTTCATTTGAGCGTTGATCCCAGAAGGCGATTAGTCTGTATCGGCCTCGATACCAGTCTGCATAGTCACAAACTGGTGGAGACCCGGGAAATTCCGTAAGGACATCGGAGTATACTGATGACAGTCCATTGACTTTACCACTCCAATTATTCCTAGATATGCAGCCCTGTTCTCCTCCCTTGTCGACAATTGCCATCACTAAACTGTCCCTAGCAACATTAGTTATATTAGGCGTGGGATGCCCTCCAGGTGAAACAACCTCGTATAGAACATTTTGGTTTGCTGGGGGATGTTTTTATTGTAAAAGTTAATGGTTAATGTTTTTATTGTAAAAGTGAGAAAAGTTCGGCCGGGCCGAATCTTGCGAACCCACCACCATGGATTCTACTAGAAATTTATGCAAAATAAATTAAGTTGAAGCATCATTTTAATCTATATACCAAACTTCTGTCAAACCAGCAAAAATTACTAGGAACCGAACAAGGATGATCGAGATACCGGTTTACATGGGAGCTATCAGGTTATAGGCCGATTTGACCGCATTTAGCACAGTTATTGAAAGTGATAACAGAACACTGCATGCAAAATTTCAGCCAAATCGGATAAAAATGGCGGCTTGTCAGGGGTCAAGAAATCAAATCGGGTGATCGGTTTAAATGGAAGTTATATCAGGTAAAATACCGATTTGGACCGCACATGTCACAGCTTTTGGAAGTCATAATTTCAGCCAAATTGGACAAACATTTCGGCATCCAGAGGCTTAAGAATTCAAATCAGGAGATCAGTTTATATGGCAGCTTTATCTAAATCTCAACCGATATGGCCCGTTTGTGCAAAATTTCAAACGGCTAGCTTGGCGCTTTCGACTGCTATTGTGATTTTGACAGATGGACGGACATGGCTAGATCGACTTAGAGCGTCGAGACGATCAATAATATATATACTTTATGGGGAGCTCTTAGACGAATATTTCGTGGTGTTACAAACGGAATGGCTAGATTAGTATACCCCCATCCTATGGTAAAAAAATCCCCGATTACAAAATAAGAATAAATGTCGAATGATGCCTTAACCTATTTTGTGATAATCCATTTGACTCCTCTTATAGGTTAGGATAGGTTTAAGTAGCAGTCTGCCATCAGACTCACTTAGACGTTCTCGTCTAACAGGAACAGAAGAAGTAAGATGTATTCTAGTTCCTACTGTTGAACCATCCAGATCGCTTTAAAAAGCCTAATAACTTGCGAATGTTCACATCCTCTAAATCAGACAGGTTCTCAAAGAAATGAGAACCTAAAATGTAACTCCTTCTGACTGCTAGTGCGGGACACACACACACAGAAGTTGTTCTATAGGCTCTTCTTCTTCGATAGCCTCACAGCTTCTGCAAAAGTCGTTGCTGGCAACCTAAAGTCTAAAGAGCAAAACAAAAGACCTCTTCAAGTCTAGATTAGATTCGTTGTCCTTCGGGATTGATCCTGAAAACTTAGCTTGTATGTCGCTAGAGGCATACCCACAGATTCCTGGTTTCCTGGAATGTATAACGTAATTCCTAGTCTCGCTAGGTCGTACGCTTTTCAATAATCTGGGATATCTCTGCGGCCCGGCATCTAGAACAGGTGAATTTTAAACTGTTCAGCCATCTCGTTGAGAGAACTGCGAAAGTTGAGGACGGTTTTTGTTTTTAGAAAAACATTCTCCACGGATTTAATTGCTGTCTGGCTGTCTGAGAAGATATTTGTGCAAATCGTCGTTATAAAATTATACTTTAGTCATGTCAGCCCTTTCGTAAGGGCGAAGATCTCCGCTTGATACACTCTATAGTGAGCGGGTAAACTTTTCGATATGACCAGTTCCAGCTCTTTAGAATACACCCCAAAGCCCACCTGGTCGTTAAGTTTGGAGCCATCCGTATAGAAGTAGACAGACTAATAGGACGAAAATATCTTGCCTTCGTGTGGTAAGGTTTTCCTACTTTCGGAATTAAAGTGACCTTTGTGTCCCTCCATCCCACAGGTATATATGACGTGCTGATACAAGCAGTGTATATCTCCCTACCAAGGAACCAGTCAATCAGAGACAGCATGTAATTCAACCGGTGATATATAATCAGGGCCTTAAAAGAGTCGAAACTTTTTATCGCCCAAAAGATTTGCGGCTCAGACACAAAATGCATACCAGTGACAACCTCTTCTGGACGCAGGTTGTCCGTTGAAGAATTTCCCAGAAATTGTGTATCAACGAGTAGTTCTAGAGTTTCCTCCATACATCCTCTGACTTCTGAATATAACCCACCGTAATAGGTCTCGAGGATAGAAACCTCCTTAGCCTAGAAGTTTCAGATATTTCCTCCAAGAAGCTGCAGAATTTCACCCTGGATGTTCTGAGCCTTTCTCAACTCGCCCATACATTGGCTTAGCTCAGCCTTCGTGATCCGCTTGACCATTATGTTTATATCCCCCGCAGTTTCCACTCCCATTTCTGGTCTAGAAAGGATAGACGTGTAGAATTTGTGCCGAAATTTATCCCAATTTGTCTTCCTACTGTTTAGCCGGGGGACCACTTTTGCTATATTTTCTCCAAGGCTGAAACTTATGTAATGATCTTTAGAGAAGCAGAAGAACGAGAAGTTCTTCCGATACAAAGGTAATATCATATTAAAGGTATACAATTTTTATACCCTCCACCATAAGATGGGGGGTGTACTAATTTCGTCATTCTGATTGTAACTACTCGAAATATTCGTCTGAGACCCCATAAAGTAT
Source organism: Stomoxys calcitrans (assembly GCF_963082655.1). NCBI lineage: Eukaryota > Metazoa > Arthropoda > Insecta > Diptera > Muscidae > Stomoxys > Stomoxys calcitrans. The sequence continues at coordinate 136,643,840 of NC_081554.1, read as the reverse complement.
ATATATTCTTGATCGTCGTGAAATTTTATGTCGATCTAGCCATGTCCGTCCGTCTGTCCGTCCGTCCGTCCGTCTGTCTGTCGAAAGCACGCTAACTTCCGAAGGATTAAAGCTAGCCGCTTGAAATTTTGCACAAATACTTCTTATTAGTGTAGGTCGGTTGCTATTGTAAATGGGCCATATCGGACCATGTTTTGATATAGCTGCCATATAAACCGATCTTGGGTCTTGACTTCTTGAGCCTCTAGAGTGCGCAATTCTTATCCGATTGGGATGGAATTTTGCACGACGTGTTTTGTTATGACGTCCAACAACTTTGCCAAGTATGGTTCAAATCGGTCCATAACCTGATATAGCTGCCATATAAACCGATCTTGGGTCTTGACTTCTTGAGCCTCTAGAGTGCGCAATTCTTATCCGATTGAAGTGAAATTTTGCACGACGTGTTTTGTTATGATATCCAAAAACTGTGCCAAGTATGATTCAAATCGGTCCATAACCTGATATAGCTGCCATATACACCGATCTGAGGTTTTGACTTCTTGAGCCTCTAGAGTGCGCAATTCTTATCCGATCGGAATGAAATTTTGCAGGAGGTATTTTGTTACGATATCCTACAACTGTGTTAAGTATGGTTCAAATCGGTCCATAACCTTATATAGCTGTCATATAAACCGATCTTGGGTCTTGACTTCTTGAGCCTTTAGAGGGCGCAATTCTTATCCAATTTGAATGAATTTTGGCACGTAGTATTTTGTTATGATATCTAAACATGTGCCAAATATGGTTCAAATCGGTTCATAACCTGATATAGCTGCCATATAAACCGATCTTTGGTCTTGACTTCTTGAGCCTCTAGAGGGCGCAATTCTCATTCGATTTGACTGAATTTTTTCACATAGTGTTTTAGTATCACTTTTAACAACTGTGCAAAGTATGATTCAATTCGTGCCATTATCTGGTATAGCTGTCATATAAACCGATCTTGGGTCTTGACTTCTTGAGCTTCTAGAGTGCGCAATTCTTATCCGATTAGAATGAAATTTTGCACCACGTGTTTTGTTATGATATACAACAACTGTGCCACGTATGGTTCAAATCGGTCCATAACCTGATGTAGCTGCCATATAAACTGATCTTGGGTCTTGACTTCTTGGGCCTCTAGAGAGCGCAATTCGTATCCGATTTGCCTGAAATTTTTTACGACGGATTCTCTCATGAGCATCAACATACGTGTTTATTATGGTCTGAATCGGTCTATAGCCCGATAAAGCTCCCATATAAATCGATCTCTCTATTTTACTTTTTGAGCCCACAAAGGGCGCAATTCTTATTCGAATTGGCTGACATTTTACACAGGTCTCCAACATATAATTTAATTGTGGTCCAAACCGGACCATATCTTGATATCGCTCTAATAGCAGAGCAAATCTTTTCTTGTATCCTTTTTTTGCCTAAGAAGAGATGCCGGGAAAAGAAATCGACAAATGCGATCAATGGTGGAGGGTATATAAGATTCGGCCAGGCCGAACTTAGCACGCTTTTACTTGTTCTTTTTTCTTCTCTCAAATATTTTCAAACTAATAACTGTTGTCAGATGCATTACAGGTATGCGGTGTTGCTGCGATATCACTTTATGGCTGGAAATGTTACACATTTCCAACCGAACCTTTCACTACCCATCTTATTTTCACAGTCACGTTTATTGAGGTAGAATAAACGATTTTTTTTTTGTCATTTTTTTCATATATTTTTTATTTTTACTTTAAATAGGAAGTAATTCCAAAAAAAAAAATATAAAACAAAATCAGCTGAAAAAGTTAAAATCGACAAAAATCATCCAAAAGCTTGTAAGTTGAAGTGAAAAAATTAATGTTAACATAATGTCAGCATAGCAATTGGAGAATAAAATATTGCAAGTACGCCCACCCTCTTCCAAACATTTGGCCCCAATCGTTTGCCACGAAACAAACAACCCAAAGCCCAACCATGATGTTAAAGTTCAAACTAATGGTGACTACGATCTGCGAGCAGAGTTGTGAGCAGAGGCATGTGGATACACCTGATAATGCAGGATGGTGGTAGAGTTGTTGTTGCTTCCCGGGTACTCTGTTCTGTTGTGGCTCTGATGGGCTGTAGACGGTTAATACCCAATGCACACACCGCCCGGATTTACATTTATTCGGAACAATATTAAAAATACAGAAAATGGAGGAAGCGAACCAACAAAATGTACATCGGTATTGAACCCATGTGCCCATAAATTATTGCATTTTAGGGTGTTTTAAAGCCGTTTTCATATGGGTGGATAGATGCAACGCAGGGGCATACTTCTGTATATACATATAAACAAATTTATGGGATGCGTCGCACTAAATATTTTACATGGAATGTTTTTTAAAAATGCTTCGCGTAAAAAATTTAAATATTCTTATTGAGTAATTTTAGAGCAGCGCGATTTTTTCTGTCGATTAATTGTTGGCGACAGAGAAAAAAATTCGTGTGAGCCAAAGATTTGTAAGTTCAGCTGAATCAAAGATAATATATATATATATATATATATATATATATATATATATATATATATATATATATATATATATATATATATATATATATATATATTTAGGCTTAATTAAATCTTCTACATCCGAAGGCAAATAAGCATATTTTTTCAATTTTTCATAAACTTATCTAAATCGCTAAAGTTTTCATTTCTCATTCTCGCAATCATTCGAAATCGTAATGCAACATTGCGTCCCAAGTTTCAAATAACGAGGACAAAAGAACAAAGCTCACATATGTACACAAAAACAAATATTAATCATCGAAAATCGCTTAATTTTTTTTTAAATATTCCCCATTAAGATCTATACACTTTTGATTGAGCTATTTCCAAAACATGCATTCTGAACGCATCAACCGCTTCTTCAGGTGACCAAAAACGTAGACTTCTCATTGCATCTTTTACGTACGGGAACAAAAAGAAGTCATTCGGTGCCAAGTTAAGACTATACGGCGGATGACTCATCAAATCGATGTTTTGAGGGCTCAAAAATGCCGTTGATTCGTATTTTTGAAGCATTTCTTACGACCAATCGACACTAGACTTTTTTGAGCGATTGACAAATTGTGTTGGATCCAACGCGGACAAATTCTTTTGACGGTCAAATGTTCATGCAATATTGAACGTATGCTGGTTCCACTAATGCCTAAAGTTCTGTCAATCTCACGATAAGACTTGGAGGGAACTACCACCTCGGTTGAATTCACCATTCAATATACACCGCTCCTTGAGCTTGAGAGCTTCACCGCCAAAAATTGAATTAAGTTCATCGATGTACTGTTGTTGAAGTTATCCACTTCGAAAGTTGTAAAAAATAATCGCTCGAAAATGCTCACGATTTAATTCCACTTTCTAGGCAAGATAATCTTTTAAGTAATTGTAAACAAAACAAATAGCGCTCGTTTGTCAAAACGTTCTGAGTACGTATAACCTCAAAAAATGTCAAGATTTATGACAGAGCTGTCAGTTGGCAGATTGCCACACAAAGGTTGCCCAATCCAGAAATACTAATGGCAACTCTATACGGAAGCCATCTTTAAAACATTTTAAACAAGTAAAAAGGCGTTAAGTTCGGCCGGGCCGAACTTTGGATACCCACCACCTCGGGTATATATGTAAACCACCTTTCATCAAAATTCGGTGAAAATTTCATACCTTATGACCCATATCAGTTATATCAAAACATGTTCCGATTTGGATCAAATACTAATAAGTACAGTAGCTATATCTAAAAATTAACCGATCTGAACCATATACGACACGGATGTTAAAAAGCCTAACATAAGTTACTATGTAAAATTTCAGTGAAATTGGATTATAAATGCGCTTTTTATGGGGCAAAGACTTTAAATCGAGAGATCGGTCTACATGGCAGCTATATTCAAATCTGGATCGATCTGGGCAATATTGAAGAAGGACGTCGAAGAGCCTAACTAAACTCACTGTCTCAAATTTCAGCGACATCGGACAATAAATGCGTCTTTATGGCCCCAAAACCTAAAACCTAGATATCGGTCTATATGGCAGCTATATCTAAATTTGGACCGATCTGTGCGATATTGCAGATATATGTCAAGGGGCTTAACTTAACTCACTGTCCCAAATTTCGGCGACATCGGACAATAAATGAGCATTTTATGGGCCCAAAACCTTAAATCAAGAAATCGGTCTATATAGCAGCTATATCCAAATCTGAACCGATCTGGGCCAAATTGAAGAAAGATGTCGAGGGGCCTAACGCAACTCACTGTCCCAAATTTCAGCAAAATCGGGTAATAAATGTGGCTTTTATGGGCCTAACAGCATAAATCGGAGGATCGGTCTATATGGCAGCTATATCCAAATCTGAACCGATCTGGGCCAAATTGACAAAGGATGTCGAAGGGCCTAACATAACTCACTGTCCCGAATTTCAGTAGAATCGGAAAAAAGATGTGGCTTTTATGGCCCTTAGACCCTAAATCGGAGTGTCGGTCTATATGGCAGCTATATCCAAATCTGAACCGATCTGAGCCAAATTGACGAAGGATGTCGAAAGTGCCTAACAAAACTCACTGTCCCAAATTTCAGCAAAATCGGGTAATAAATGTGGCTTTTATGGGCCTAACACCATAAATCGGAGGATCGGTCTATATGGCAGCTATATCCAAATCTGAACCGATCTGGGCCAAATTGACAAAGGATGTCAAAGGGCCTAACACAACTCACTGTCCCGAATTTCAGTGGAATCGGATAAAAGATGTGGCTTTTATGGCCCTTAGACCCTAAATCGGAGGGTCGGTCTATATGGCAGCTATATCCAAATCCGGACCGATCTGGGCCAAATTGACGAAGGATGTTGAAGGTCCTAACAAAACTCACTGTCCCAAATTTCAGCAAAATCGGGTAATAAATGTGGCTTTTATGGGCCTAAGACCCTAAATCGGCGGATCGGTTTATATGGGGGCTATATGAAGATATAGTCCGATATAGCCCATCTTCGAACTTAACCTGCTTATGGACAAAAAAAGAATCTGTGCAAAATTTCAGCTCAATATCTCAATTTTTAAAGACTGTAGCGTGATTTCAACAGACAGACGGACAGACGGACGGACATGCCTAGATCGTCTTAGATTTTTACGCTGATCAAGAATATATACACTTTATAGGGTCGGAAATGGATATTTCGATGTGTTGCAAATGGAATGACAAAATGAATATACCCCCATCCTTCGGTGGTGGGTATAAAAATACGCTTAAGCAACTTCACAGAACTATAATACAGACCACTCACTATAGCATGTGGGTATGTTAACTTCGCCATTTCGTTTGTATCAAATCGAAATATCATAGCCCTACTCTGTCCATGTTTAGAATGGAAATATTTATTTCCGACCCTATATAGTATATATATTCTTGATCAGCGTAAAAATCTAAGACGATCTAGTCATGTCCGTCAGTCTGTCTGTTGTAATCACGCTACAGACTTCAAAAATAGAGATATTGAGCTGAAACTTCGCACAGATTCTTTTTTTGTCCATAGGCAGGTTCAGTTCGAAGATGGGCTATATCGGACTATATCTTGATATAGCCCCCATATAGACCGATCCGCTGATTTAGGGTCTTAGGACCACAAAAGCCAAATTTATTATCCGATCTTGCTGAAATTTGGGACAGTGAGTTGTGTTTAGTCCATCGACATCCTTCTTCAATTTGGTTCAAATCGGTCCAGATTTGGATATAGCTACCATATAGACAGATCCTCTGATTTAGGGTCTTAGGCCCATTAAAGCCACATTTATTATCCGTTTTCGCTGAAATTTGGGACAGTGCGTTCTGTTTTGCCCTTCGACATCCTTCGTAAATTTGGCTCAAATCGGTCCAGATTTGGATATAGCTACCATATAGACCGATCCTCTGATTTAGGGTCTTAGGCCCATAAAAGCCACATTTATTATCAGATTTCGCTGAAGTTTGGGACAGTGAGTTGTGTTAGGCCCTTCGACATCCTTCGTTAATTTGGTTCAGATCGGTCCAGATTTGGATATAGCTGCCATATAGACCGATCCTCCGATTTAGGGTCTTAGGGCCATAAAAGCCACTTTTATTGTTGTGTTAGGCCCTTGGACATCCTTCTTCAATTTCACTCTGATCGGTCCAGATTTGGACAATGCTGTCATATAGATCGATCTTTCGATTTAATGTTTTGGGCCCATTAAAGGCGAATTTATTGTCCGAAGTTGCCGAAATTTGGGACAGAGAGTTAAGTTAAGCCCCTCCACATATTTCTGCAATTTGGTCTAGATCGATCAAGATTTGCATAAAGCTGCCATATAAACCGATATCTCGATTTAAAATCTTGGCCCCAAAAAGGGGGCATTTATAATCCGATTTAAGTGACATTTGACACATTGACTCATATTAGGCTTTTCGACATCCATGTTGTATATGGTTCAGATTGGTTTATTTTTAGATATAGCTACTAAAAAGACCAACATTTTGCTATACACAATTGAACAATGACTTGTACTTATTAGTATTAGGTCCAAATAGAATCATATTTCGATATAACTGCTATGGGACACAAGGTAAGCAATTTTCACCGGATTTTGATTGAAGGTGGTTTACATATATACCCGAGGTGGTGGGTATCCAAAGTTCGGCCCGGCCGAACTTAACGCTTTTTTACTTGTTTTTTTTTATCGACAAATATTTCATATTATTTCACCAACAATTACTATTAGCACTTTTGTTGGAAGTTTGAATTATAAACACGAAAAATAGCGTTCAATAATACAATATTTATTTATAATATTGTAGCCGTTGAGTGGAGCGGACGAGTTTTATATTTCTCTCATATCCGTATCTCGGAATAGGTATTACCTAACATTGGTTTCCATAGACCCAAAAGCTTTCGGTGGTGGCATCAAAGCGTACCATGTTGTTCTTCCCTCCTATAGGCATGGGTGCCTTGGCATCTGTAGTCGAGAGTAATGCTTCAAGCGCACAAATAGTCTTTAGAAAAGATGGCCTTTAAGTAAAGATGATGTTTCCGACTCGGATTCAGACAGCGACTGTGTCAATGAAACAGTCATCGCAGCTGAATGGAGAGATGAGGGCAGCGGCAGCAGCAGGGAAAGCATTCCGAGAAAGCGGTCCTGGGCAAGACGAAGAAGATGGAGGAGTATTTACCGGCAGCGCAATCGGTCGAAAGTGCAGAATGATGGAAGAGATAGAGCTGACATTCTAAGCACTTCTACGGAAACTGAAAAAATGCTGAGTCTTCATTGAGGACTGTGAATTCCAAAAGGAGGCCACAGCCTTCACGGGACGATCATCAGATCAGGGGAATGTCATCGCTGAGAATGGTAAGGGGCCACCCTCTTACGGATTTTCAAACATATGTGGAACTCTGAAGAAGTTCCATCCATACAAATGATGAGCTGCGAATATAGAAGCGACATCTTTACCCTGCGTTTTGCGTCGGCGGAATGTATTGATACCATTAAACAGCTCGTCAGAGGTATCCCTGGGAGGGCCCAAAGCTCGACCTGGTGAGAAAGATGGACATCTCCCAGCTTACAAGGGCGCAGTTAATCTGCGAACGCAAGCAAAACCCAGGTTTGGTTGCAGAAAAGTGGGAGGTCTTTCGCAGGGAGGAGAAGGAGGAAGGAACTCTCCTTGTGGTTGGCATTGATCAAGACTCCGTGATGAGTTTGGCTAACACTAAAGGCATGGCGTACTGCGGGAGCAAGGCTATCTTCTTCAAGATCGGAAAGACCCGACGACGGACCCATCAACGACTTCAAGATTCAAAAGATTAGGAAGGGCAAAGACAGGGGAGTCAATGCAGTCTAAAGAACAGGGAGCAGACGATGAGATCATTACCTACTCCCAAGATGCCCATCTACTGGAGGACCAATAATTAAGGTTATCTAGATAAACCTACACCAGAGCGAGACTGCTACACACCCTCTGTTGGAGAGAATCAGCAAGGGCAAAATTCATATTGCCTTAACTCAGAAGCAAAAGACTGAATCATATTAACTACCAATTATTCTATACTAATACTGGTACTCGGAATTTTCGTATTTTCGACGTTGTCAACGTCGGACGCAACAGTGGTGCGGAGCATACCTGGTATTACGTTATCTGCCTTTGGATTCTCCGACACCGCCACCCACGTCTGAGCTGCAACGGCTGGTTTGTTAAGCAAAACAGATGGGAAACGAGGTACCAATAAAGTGTGATACGAACCTTCACCACATTTTGTGGGAAAGTAGCTAATAAACGGGGCCAAGCCCTGGCAGATTTCTTGAATACTAACGACCTAATAACACTCACTATTGGTAACACCGCTACCTTTGTTAAATGGATAAGGGAGGAGGTATTAGATGTGACGATATGTTCAGAAAATCTAATCGAGGAGGGTTAGGTTTAGAATAGCACGGCTAGCGCCGAATCCGATAAGCTTCCGGAATAAGTTGAAAACCAACTGAACAAAATTCGGAAGGCTACTCAGAAGAAGACTTGGGCAAGATAATTTAGATTGTCCAAGCATAGAAGAGATTGACGAGAATGTCAACAGGATAACGACTGCACTGGTGGGATCCTTCGAAAATAGTTGTCCTCTTCGGGAAAGGAAATCAGCCCAAAGAAAAAACCTGGATGACCGGGGAGATTCGCAATATTGGGAAAGAGGTCCGCAGAATTTTTTACAGAGCACGTCGTAAAAAAAGCCGAAGTTTATTGGGATGTGTATTACACGCGGCTCAAGGAATACAATAATATTACCAGAGCGGCAAAACGTGCCTCCTGCAATCTTTTCTGCGATCAGGTCGATAGCGTTAATGACGCCGCCAAGATTAAAACGTTTCTCTCAAAAATCCTTGTCCAAACTGAAACTTTAGTAGACGACATGGGAGTGAGATTAGAGAAACGGAGGACATGTTGAGGCTTTTGATGAAAAACCCATTTACCACAGGATACAACGGGACTCACGGAGACACCGGAATCTCGGAATGATGATGTTGATCGAAGGTTTATAATTACGGAATTTATGGTGAGAAGCTTCAGACCATTTAAGTCACCCGGTCCTGATGGAATATTTCCGGCGTTACTACAGAAAGAAGTAGACTATCTGGCGCCCCACCTGGCCAATAATTTCACTGCATGCCTGTGACTAGCATATACTCCCAAGCCCGGCAAGGCAAGTTATGTGACATCAAACGCCTACAGACCTGTAAACTTTACGTCCTTTCTACTCAAAACCATGGAATGTATTGTGGACACCATAATAAAGGGTAGGACATTCAACAAACTGGTCAAATACAAATAGCATGCCTATGTCAAGGGAAGTCGGTGGAGACTGCCCTGCACGAGGTTGTGCATTAAATAGAAGAATCCTTTGATACTAAAACGTACACTGGCGGTATGCATTGACATCGAGGAGGCTTTTAATAATGTTCGGACCGACACACTGATCTAATCCGTAGACCAGTATGGGTGGACCCAGTCTTTAGATACTGGATAAACCATAAATTGTGTGTCCTATGGCATAAATATAAGGGAGAACGAGGCACAGGGTACGCCAAAAAGGGGCATTATATCGCCACTCCTATGGATGACCACCACAAATGACCTATTACGGATGCTGACTGAGAAAGAATTTGAACCCGTCTGCAACGCAGATTATGTTATAATACTTCTAAGAGGTAAGGATCCAATACAGCTATGCAGATGGGCAAAAAGGGTCTTTCATATGGCCCAGAGATCCAGGGTTCTCAATGTTAACCTAGAGAAGACTGAAATATGCCCATTCGCGAGGAAGACGAATGTAGACAAATTTAACGCGTTTCATCAATAAGACGATTTCGATATCTGACAAGGTCAAATACTTAGGTGTGATCTTGGACAGGAAACTAAATTGGAAATGTCACATTCATGAGCGTACTGAGAAGGCTCACAGATGTTGGGCACTATGTAGACGGGCCGTATGCTCGAAATGGGGCCTGAATTCGAGAATAATGCACTGGCTCTACAGAGCATGATTAGATCAACGCTATGGAGAAAAATTGCAACGTAAGAACCATACAACGAGTTCAGAGAACATGTTGTCGTGGCATAGGGGGAGCGATTAGTGGCTATGAGACTTAAGGCGATGGGAGCAGCTCATACCATCGCGGTATAATTGAGGTGACGATAGGAAATCTGTAAGGAAGGGAGGAGGTTTCCGATCGGATACCTGAGACGAACTTGAGGTCGAGTGCGAGGCATTGCTGCCAGCGGCACAGTCTTGGACTGACGGAACCCTTGTATTGTCATCTGTTAGATCATGTTACACGGATACTCGTTCCAATATTTCGGCCGTTATCTCACGAATAAATGCTTCAATGTTGTCTTCCAATGCGTGATTTCAAACGGGCTTGTTTGCATTAACATGAACTTTAACATAGCCCCACAAAAAATAATCTAATGGCGTTAAATCACATGATCTAGGCGTCCAATTGACCGGTCCCGAACGTGAAATATAATGTTCGCCGAACTCGCCTCTCAATAAGTCCATTGTTATGCGTGCTGTGTGGCATGTGGTACAGTCTTGTTGAAATGCAAGTCAAGCTCTTGCATTTTGGGTAAAAACAAGTTGGATATCAAATCTGTAGTGCTCACCATTCACAGCTACGTTACGATTCGCATCATCCTTGAAGAAGTACGGTCCAATGATTCCACCTGCCCATAAACCGCACCAAACTGTGACCTTTTCTGGATGCATTGCTACTTCTAGCTATGCTTCTGGCTGATCTGCTGCTTTACGTACCCATTGAGCCAAAACTGAGCTTCGCCGCTGAACACAAGAAGAGCGCAGCGAACTTTCTTAACAGAGCACGCATTTTGATAATAAAATTCAATAAATTGTGAGTGTAGTTCGTTTGTAAGACGATTCGATTATAGACCAAACTGAAGATGTTTGACTGAGGATTTTTGACACGAAACGTGCGTGAGCTTCTTAAACCAAAAAAAAAAATACAATTGTTAAAAAATTATCCTTTATATAAATATCAAGGAAAATGTTTTCACCAAAGAAAATATTTCCTTAAAAAGTTGGAAAATGGAAATGGAAAATTTAAATAAAGTTTGCTTATCTTTGGCTAGAATCTTTAAATTTAGGACAAGGTTCTTTTCAGTGTGATGTTGAGATGGCACTTAAAGTCTTACTCGATTGCAAAAAGGAGACCCCTTGTCAATGATATAAATGTGAATCGAGATGCATTGATGTGTGAATACTTAGTTTCTTTTTCATAAATGTATATTTACATTGATAATTATGAAATGGCGTCAGCTGCAATACTTTTTGTACCCAACACCACTACTGTGGTACAGGGTATTATTTAATTTTATTTCTGTAAATCAGAACAGTGTATGAAGTCACCCATATTTTCAAGCATAACATCTCAATGGCACCACTAGCATTCATTACGCTCCCCTTTTGCTTGGAGTTTGTATATGTGAGACTCCATGATGTCCTTCCCCAGTGTTTTGAGTCAGCAAAAATTGCCATGGAGGCACTTTATTGATTTAAGTGATAAAGAAGGATTGTCAGGCACAAACAATTTGCGCGAAATTGAACAAAAATAAATGCCAATGCCGTTATTCTTTATACCTTGTGCCTCTCCATTTACTCGGTGCAGCATGTTGCTCTTGTTGTGTTTTCGGTTTTTCGTCTACTACCTCCTTTTTCGACGCTCTTATTTTGGTCAATATTCCCATTTATTGAAACAAAAGATTTTTTACGGCTTATGCTAAAGTCTCTGTGGACAGCCGATATTATGCTACGGTCAAAAGCAGCAACGACATTCAACGATGACATAAATGCCACCGCATCATGTGCAATCGTATAATCATGTGCAGTCGCATACTGCGTTGCCAAGGACTATTGTGTTCCAGTGGAAAGAGTTGAATGTAAGATGCTGTGTTGAACAAATGAATTTTGATAAACTTAATTAATAGTAATATCCCAGCAAAAAGTCATATTACCGGGTAAATCAGTGGGTAAACAGAAACAAAATTCAGTAACTAATTACTTTGAGGTATACCCTCAGTATTACTTGAACATGGGCGTGTCATTGGAGGAAAGTGCTTCAGAGCAGGAACGTAGTCAGGGGTTCGAGCCCAATAGCCCTCCCCCTTCCCCAAAGAATACATTTTTAACCAAATTTACTCTGAACACAAAATTTCCGTAAATTTTTTTTGACGAAATTTCATATTTTTATTTTCTTATATATAAGAAGTAAAAGCGTGCTAAGTTCGGCCGGGCTGAATCTTATATACCCTTAACCATGGATCGCATATGTCGAGTTCTTTTCCCGGCATCTCTTCTTAGGCAAAAAAGGATATAAGAAAAGAGTTGCTCTGCTATTAAAACGATATCAAGATATGGTCCGGTTCGGACCACAATTAAATTATATGTTGGAGACCTGTGTAAAATTTCAGCCAATTCGTATAAGAATTGCGCCCATTGGGGCTCACGAAGTAAAATAGAGAGAACGATTTATATGGGATCTGTATCGGGCTATATACCGATTCAGACCATAATAAACACGTTTGTTGATGGTCATGAGAGGATCCATCGTACAAAATTTCAGGCATATCGGATAATAATTGCGACCTCTAGAGGTCAAGAAGTCAAGATCCCAGATCGGTTTATATGGCAGCTATATCAGGTTAAGAACCGGTTTGAACCTTATTTGACACAGATGTTGAAAGTAAAAATAAAATACGTAATGCAAAATTTCAGCCAAATCGGATAGGAATTGCGCCCTCTAAAAGCTCAAGAAGTCAAATTCCCAGATCTGTTTATATGACAGCTATATCAGGTTATGGACCGATTTCAACCATACTTGGCACAGTTGTTGGATATCATAACGAAATACTTCGTGCAAAAATTCATTCAAATTAGATAAGAATTGTGCCCTCTAGAGGCTCAAGAAATCAAGACCCAAGATCGGTTTATATGGCAGCTATATCAGGTTATGGGCCTATTTGAACCATACTTGTCACAGTTGTTGGATATAATAACAAAACACGTCGTGCAAAATTTCATTTCAATCGGATAAGAATTGCGCACTCTAGAGGCTCAAGAAGTCAAGACCCAAGATCGGTTTATATGGCAGCTATATCAGGTTATGGACCGATTTGAACCATACTTGGCACAATTGTTGGATATCATAACAAAACACGTCGTGCACAATTTAATTCCAATCGGATAAGAATTGCGCACTCTAGAGTCTCAAGAAGTCAAGACCCACGATCGGTTTATATGGCAGCTATATCAAAACATAGACCGATATGGCCCATTTACAATACCAACTGACCTACACTAACAAGAAGTATTTGTGCAAAATTTCAAGCGGCTAGCTTTACTCCTTCGGATGTTAGCGTGCTTTCGACAGACAGACGGACGGACGGACGGACAGACGGACGGACATGGCTAGATCGACATAAAATGTCACGACGGTCAAGAATATATATACTTTATGGGGTCTCAGACGAATATTTCGAGTAGTTACACACAGAATGACGAAATTAGTATACCCCCCATCTTATGGTGGAGGGTATAAAAATCCATTTGTGTGTGTTTGTAGGTTTGTTTGTTTGTGTGTTCATTATAGTCTCAGAAACGACTGAACTCATTTTCATGAAATTTTCACAGATGGTCCATAATGACCCCGTGGTGAAAATAGGGTACTACATTTTTTGATATTTGAAGGGGGGGCGTACCCTCCCCCTTACCCTAATTTTCAGAAACGCCAGATCTCGGAGATGGGTGGTGCGATTTAAGCGAAATTTTGTGTGCTCTCATATAGTACCCTAAATATAAAAATTTGGTATCCAAATTTCGGATGGGGTACCTAGGGAAGCGCCCCAAACCAAATCCTACTAAATATATATATACACCAATCACGTCAATATGGGACTCTAATGAAAGGTATTTAGGATGAGAAAACGTATCTGATATCCAATTATCGGACCAAGTGTTAGGGGGACCACCCCAACCCCCAAAACACATCTGAATCGGACATTTTTACCGACCATGGCAACATGGGACTCAAATGAAAGGTATTTGCGGGTAGAATACGAATCTAATATCCAAATGTGGGCCACGTTTCTGGGTGTCCTCCCCTTCCCCAAAACACACCCCAAACAGGACTTGTATACTAACCATGGAATAAGACGCTTAAATAAAAGGTATTTAAGTGTATAATTCGAATCTGATATCCAAATATGGGGCCAAGTGTTTGGGGGGTCGCCTCTCCCCAAAAACATCCCCCAATGGGACAAATTTTCGACCATAGCAATATGGGGCTCAAATTTTAGGTTTTGGGAGTAAAGCACGAACCTGATATCAATATTCGGGAAGCGTGTCTATGAGGTCATCCAACCTCCACAACATCACCCAAATAGGAAGTATTTGCTGACTATTGCAATATGAGGCTCAAATAAGAGGGTTTTTATAATAGGACACGAATCCAATATATATTTTCAAGGCTAACTCACTGAGTGGCCGCCGATCCCCCAAAACACACCCCCAAGCCGGTCATGTTTGCCCACTATGAAAATATGGGGCTGAAATTAAAGGTATTTGGGAGTAGACCACGTATCTGATATCAACATTAGGGACCAACTGTCTAGGGGACGTTTACCAACATAAAAAGAGTGAAACTAAATATTTATAGTTTTTAGGGCCAATACCCCGAACCGGACATATTTGCTGACTTTTGCAATAAGGAGTTTAAATGAGATTAGAAAACGAATTTGATATCCAATTTGAGGCCAATGGCAATATGGGTGTGGTGTATCCACATTTATTATTCTCAATCGTTTAAATTATTTATTTTTTAACAAAGTAGCTTAAGTTTGCATTTTCCTTGTTAGTTTATATAACACTTTTGAGTTTTAGAAAATATGTTAAATTGAGTAGGCATTGGATTGTCATTTTCTTTTCATTATACAGAAAAATTTGATTCATTCGAAAAAATATAAGTGACGTGTCAGGAAGCAAAATTAAAAATATTGATAAATTTGTTAATTGTTTGCATTTTATTTCGTTTTGCACACTTAACCACGTCAATTGGTGACCCCGACTACACGTTAAAGCACATAAGACAATGTTTCATTCGCCAACCGGAAACGCCAGCAGAGCCCTAGATAATCATTTTGAAGAAATCATTCCTGGAATGAATTCACCATTGGTTCATGGTAATATTACGTTAAACTCTATAATGGATGACCCGCTACCAACAGGCCCTGTGGAGGTTTCAAGAGTTTTAGTGAAAATTCCACCATTCCGGCGCAACAATCCAGCATTATGGTTCAAACAGGTCGAAAGCCAATTTATAACATCTGGAATAAGATCCGATTCAACCAAATTCCATACAATTGTTGGATCCATAGACGCAAGCGTTCTTTCGGAGGTAAGCGACCTTATTCTCAATCCACCAGAAACAAATATGTATGAAACGCTAAAGAAGAGTGTCCAAGAGCGTTTCATGGATTCGGAAGAGAAGCGGTTGAAGTGTTTGTTGCTTGAAATGGAACTTGGCGCTAAAAAGCCATCAACATTACTCCGTGAGATGATCTGTTTAGCCTCTGGTGAGGTTTCGGATGAACTTTTAAAATCTCTCTGGATGCAACGACTTCCGAAGCAAACTCAAGCAATTTTATCGGTAAGCAATGAATCTTTAAGCAATTTCGCGGCTATGGCCGATAAGATTTCTGATACCGCGGAATCATGGGATGTTAGTGCTATATCCTCAAGAAAACCGACAGAGTCGACACAAATTCAGGATTTAAAAGCCAAAATTGAAGAAATAATCGAGAAAATCGAGGCACTCGCAAATCAATTAAGAAGCCGTTCAAAATCAAGAGCCAGGTCACAGAGTAAGTCACGTGATAAACCTTTTTGTTGGTATCATTATAAGTTTGGTCATCGTGCTACCAAATGTGTCCAGCTGTGCTCATTTGTGCCAACTTTTTCTCCGGAAAACTAAAAGGCTCCTCATCATCGGTGACGGATGAGGACTGCCAACAGATATGTCGCCTTTTTGTTCGTGATACAAACCTAAAATATGAGTTTCTCATCGATACTGGTGCTGATGTATCTGTGTTTCCGGCTACCTCAACTGAAAAACGCCAAAACCCATCAAGTCTTGAATTAATAGCAGCTAATGAGTCCCCTATTAAAACATTTGGTATAAAAACTCTTACCTTAAGCCTTGGCCTCAACCGAAAATTTACCTGTAATTTTATCGTTGCCAGTGTTAACAGACCAATAATTGGCGCTGATTTTCTTAGCCATTTTGGTTTATTGGTTGATGTTAAGAACAATCGTCTGATAGATAATAGGTCTGGATCAGAAAGTAAAGCAACGTTATTTTCAGGATCTTTATATTCTGTAAAATCAATTTCAAAAAACTCAGAATTTTGTAAGCTTTTTCTACAATTTCCTGAACTGACGCAAAGTGACAAACGTATTTCACCAGTAAAGCATTCTGTGAAGCATGTTATCCACACAGAAGGTCCACCGGTTCATGCAAAAGCACGAAGATTGTCCCCTGAGAAGCTCAAAATTGTAAAGCGTGAGTTTGATTTGATGCTGCAACAAGCTATATGTCGTCCTTCGAAAAGTTCCTGGGCAAGTCCGTTGCATTTAGTTCCGAAGTCAAATGGAGAGTGGCGTCCATGTGGCGACTACCCTCGTTTAAATGCTGTTACCACTCCCGACCGCTATCCTGTTCCTCACATACACGATTTTGGACACATGTTGAGCGGTAAGCAAATATTTAGTAAAGTGGACCTTGTTAAAGCATATCATCAAATACCAGTTGAAGAATCTGACATTGCTAAGACTGCATTTATAACTCCATTTGGGTTATTTGAGTTTCCTCGAATGAGCTTTGGACTTTGTAATGCAGCTCAGTCTTTTCAGCGTTTCATACACGAGGTCATACAAGGTTTGGATTTCTGTTACGCCTATATAGATGATATCCTCATTGCGTCAAACAACAAAGAGGAGCACTTGGAACATCTCAGGAAATTATTTTCAAGATTTCGAGAATTTGGTGTTACTATTAATTATTCCAAGTCGGTGCTCGGAGTTGCAGAAGTCGAATTTTTACGATATGTAGTCAATTCAGATGGTATCAAACCTCAGCCATCCCGCGTAGAAGCAATCAAAGGCTACAAGTTTTTTATAGACGATTTATTCCTAATGCGGCACATCAACAGTCAAAACTTCATGCAATCTGTTCTGGAAATAAAAAGGGAACGAACGCAAAGATCCAATGGACAGAGGACTTGCTTGAAGCTTTCAAGGAATGCAAGAACTCATTAGCAGATGCAGCTCTACTTGTTCATCCAAAACTCAATGTTCCGACATCTTTGTGGATTGATGCATCGGATACAGGAATGGGTGGTGTTTTACAACAATTTATTAGCGGTGAGTTGAAACCCATAGCATTTTTCTCAAAGAAATTGAGCTCGTCTCAAATGAAATATAGTGCATATGGCAGAGAACTTCTCGCAACATACTCAGCACTGAAACACTTCCAATAATTTTTTGAAGGAAGAGAGTTCTTTATTTGCACAGACCACAAACCCCTAATATATGCATTTAAACAGAAACCGGAGAAGGCATCCCCACGACAACTGCGACACCTTGATTACATAGGGCAGCATACTGTCGACATAAGACATATTTCCGGAAAAGATAACACAGTTGCAGACGCATTATCTCGATTTGATGCTGTATCATTACCATCACATTTGGATTACAACGAATTGGCTCGTTCGCAAGAGTCCGACACAGAATTACAACAATTACTAAAAGTTAACACATCTCTTGTCTTGAAAAAATTGGTTGTACCTGGCTCGAATGTTGAAGTTTATTGTGATGTGTCAACAAAAGCAATACGACCATATATAACCAAACATTATCGCAAGCCTCTTTTTGAATCACTACATGGAATATCTCATACAGGCATCCGAGCAACAACAAGCATGATTAAAACTCGTTTTGTTTGGCCATCAATATCTAAGGATCTGCATGTTTGGACCAAATGTTGTATATCCTGTCAAAAGGCAAAGGTTAATCGCCACGTCAAGAGTCCTCTTGGAAATTTTGAGTTACCAACGGAAAAACATCACCATCGATTTGGTTGGTCCGCTACCTCCACGCCAAAATTTCAGGCATGTTCTCACTTGTATTGACAGATTTACCCGATGGACCGAGGCTATACCGTTGACAGACATAACAGCAACAACCGTTGTTTCAGCATTTTTGTCAGGCTGGGTTTCCCGATATGGAGTTCCGTCATCTATTACAACCGATCAGGGAAGACAATTTGAATCTGCTCTTTTTCGAGAATTTTCGCGGTTATTAGGAGTAAATGTTACCCATACAACACCTTACCATCCGCAAAGCAATGGCCAAATTGAAAGATGGCATAGAACAATGAAGGCAGCTATCAAGTCATACAAGTCGCTGAATTGGGTAGAAATTCTTCCTGTAGTTATGATGGGTTTGCACTCGGCAATTATTCAAGATATTGGTTATTCTTCTGCTGAAATGGTTTTTGGTACCAACCTCAGACTTCCTGGTGAGATATTTGATAACGTCAACTCCAAATGTTCAGACAATTGGATCGATGAATTTCATAATATGCAAAATATAAAACCAACTTCTGGAATAAGACATGGGAAGCATGCAATTTTTGCACCCATGGATCTACTGAAATGCTCACATGTTTTTGTAAGAAATGATGCAGTTCTAAAACCTCTACATCGTCCCTACGAAGGCCCATTTCAAGTAATTTCGCGGAATAGTAAGATATTCAAAATTAGACGAGGCCAGGATGAAAAGGTTATATCCATCGAACGGCTCAAACCCGCCTATCTCTTAAATGAATCAGAATCAATTCAAGTTCCGGATACTCCAAGCAATTCACAAGGAACGTCAACAATGAAATTACGATCCGGAAAGAAAGTATCATTTGCTCCTGGAGTATAAATTTCGTTTTCACTAGGGAGGGGGTACTGTGGTGTATCCACATTTATTATTCTCAATCGTTTAAATTATTTATTTTTTAACAAAGTAGGTTAAGTTTTCATTTTGCTTATTAGTTTATATAACACTTTTGAGTTTTAAAAAATATGTTAAATTGAGTAGGCATTGGATTGTCATTTTCTTTTCATTGTACAGAAAAATTTGATTCACTCGAAAAAATATAAGTGACGTGTCAGGAAGCAAAATTAATTATATTTATAAATTTGTTAATTGTTTGTGTTTTATTTCGTTTTGCACCCCCAACCACGTCATGGGGTTCAAATAAATGATATATAGTTATATGAGAATAGAGCATGTTGCTAATATAATTTCTGGGCTTAGTGTTCGGGGACCACCCCAATCCCCAAAACACCCCTAAATCTTATATATAGATTTGTTTGTTTGTTTGTATGTTTGTGTGTTCCTTATAGACTCAGAAACGACTAAACCGATTTTCTTGAAATTTTCACAGATGGTCCATAATGATCCCGTGGTGAAAATAGGGTACTACATTTTTTGATTTTTGAAGGCGGGGCGGACCCTGCCCCTTACCCTAATTTTCAGAAACGCCAAATCTCGGAGATGGGTGGTGCGGTTTAAGCGAAATTTTGTGTGCTCTCATAAAGTACCCTAAAAATAATAATTTGGTATCCAAATTTTGGATAGGGGGGGGGGGGGGGGGGGGGGGGGGGCGTCACACCCTGAAACCTACCAAACATATATTTAGACCAATCACGACAATATGGGACTCAAATGAAAGGTATTTAGGATGAGAAAACGTATCTGATATCCAATTGTCGGACCAAGTGTTAGGGGGACCACCCCAACCCCCAAAACACCCCTAAATCGGACATATATACCGACCATGGCAATATAGGACTCAAATGAAAGATATTTGCCAGTAGAATACTAATATGATATCCAAATGTGGGACCAAGTTTCTGGGGGTCCACCCCTTCCCCAAAACACCTCCCAAAGAGGACTATTAACTGACCATGGGAATATGGGGCTTAAATAAAAGGTATTTGAATGTGGAATTAGAATCTATCCAAATATGGGACCAAGTGTTTCGGAAGGCCGCTTCTCACCAAAAACATCCCCCAAAGGGGACAAATTTACGACCATAGCAATATGGGGCTCAAATGAAAGGTATTTGGGTGTAAAGCACGAATTTGATATCAATATTCGGGAAAAATGTTTATGGGGCCGCCCCACCCCCACAACACCACCCAAATAGTAAGTATTTGCTGACTATTACAATATGAGGCTCAAATTGAAGGATTTTTAGAGTGAAACGTGAATCCTATATATATTTTCAAGGCCAACTCACTGAGTGGCCGCCCATCCCCCAAAACACCCCCCCAAGCCGGTCATGTTTGCCCACTATGGAAATATGGGGTTCAAGTTAAAGGTATTTGGGAATAGACCACGTATCTGATATCAACATTTGGGACCAACTATCTACGGGACGTTCCACCACCATAGCAACCCACAAATAGGACGTATTTGCTCACCACGACAATTTGGGTCATAAAGAGAGTGAAACTAAATATTTATAGTTTTTAGGGCCAATACCCCAAACCGGACATATTTCCTCTGTTTTGCAATAAGGAGTTTAAATTAGATTAGAAAACAAATTTGATATCCAATTTTGAGGCCAATGGCAAATGAATGATATATAGTTATATGAGAATAGAGCATGTTGCTAATATATATTCCGAGCTTAGTGTTTGGGGGACAACCCCATTCCCCAAAAACACCCCTAAATCGGCCATATTTACCGACCATGTCAATGTGGAGCTTAAATGAAAGGTATTGGGTGGTAGAGAAAAATTGATACCCACTTTCGGAAACTATTTTCTGTCTACCCTTTCCCAAAATACCCCACAAACAGCAATTTTTTAGTGACCATCTCAATATGGGGCTCAAGTAAAGGTATTTGGGAGTAGAATACGGATTTGATATCCAAATGTAGGACCATGTATTTAGGGCTTCACCCCTTCCCCAAAACACCCCCCAAAGGGTACAAAATTTTTCGACCATGGCAATATGTGGCTCAAGTGAAAGGTATTTGGTATTTGAAAGAAGAGCACTATGCTGATTTTTTTTTCAGGGCCAAGTATCTTGGGGACCACCTCACCCCCGAAAACACCCCTAAATCAGATATCATGAGAATATCGGGCTTAAAAAAAAGTATTTTAAGAATGGAGTATACCTTACATCCAAACTGAAACGCGTAGACCAATAAAGATCATATGGGATTCAGGTAAAGGCTTATATTGTTAAACTGTTAGTCAAGCGATATACTTTTTTCGTAGCATGGTATTTCACTAATAGCTCTTTAATTGTCGAAAATAAATATTCCAAGGAAAATTTGTTTCCATATAAAGTAAAAGAAGGGGCAGCGGAGCGGGCCCGGGTCAGATAGTATTTTATAAAGACAAAATTTAGCTCAGGCCAGGGTCGCCCCAAAACTATTTTTCCCAAGGACGAACTTGTAACAAAATTCTTACTAAAAACCAAATTGAATGAACATTTTCTAAGCAAATTTCAATGAAATTTATTTTCTAAATACAAAATTTCAGCGTAACATTATCTAACGGCAAGGTAGATAAAGACAAAAGTTCATTAAAATTTTTCTAAAGAAGAGGTTTAAGTTAAATTTTTTTAAGACAAAACATTTCTTCTTAAAACAAAATTTCACTGAAAAATTCTCTACAGAAAAATTTTTTCTCAGTTTTGAGCCTACCTCGAAATAATTTTTTTATGCCAAAATATTAATTAAATTTGTTGTGACACTTCATTTTATCTAAACTTTTTTAAAATCTTTATTTTACTTTTTATGCCCTCCACCATAAGATGGGGGGTATACTCATTTCGTCATTCTGTTTGCAACTACTCGAAATATTCGTCTGAGACCCCATAAAGTATATATATTCTTGATCGTCGCGACATTTTATGTCGACCTAGCCATGTACGTCTGTCCGTACGTCCGTCCGTTCGTCCGTCCGTCTGTCTGTCGAAAGCACGCTAACTTCCGAAGGAGTATAGCTAGCCGCTTGAAATTTTGCACAAATACTTCTTATTAGTGTAGGTCGGTTGGTATTGTAAATGGGCCATATCGGTCAATGTTTTGATATAGCTGCCATATAAACCGATCTTGGGTCTTGACTTCTTGAGCCTCTAGAGTGCGCAATTCTTATCCGATTGGAATGAAATTTTGCACGACGTGTTTAGTTATGATATCCAACAACTTTGCCAAGTATAGTTCAAATCGGTCCATAACCTGATATAGCTGCCATATAAACCGATAAACCGATCTTGGGTCTTGATTTCTTGAGCCTCTAGAGTGCGGAATTCTTATCCGATTGGAATGAAATTTGCACGACGTGTTTTGTTATGATATCCAATAACTTTGCCACGTATGGTTCAAATCGGTCCATGTTTTGATATAGCTGCCATATAAACCGATCTTGGCTCTTGACTTCTCGAGCCTCTAGAGTACGCAATTCTTATCCGATTGGAATGAAATTTCGCACGACGTATTTTGTTATGATATCCAACAACTGTGCCAAGTATAGTTCAAATCGGTCCATAACCTGATATAGCTGCCATATCAACCGATCTTGGGTCTTGACTTCTTGACCCTCTAGAGTGCGCAATTCTTATCCGATTGGAATGAAATTATATATTACGGATCCTCTCATGACCATAAACATGTATGTTTATTATGATCTGAATCGGTCTATAGCCCGATACAGCTCCCATATAAATCGATCTCTCTATTTTACTTCTTGAGCCCCCAAAGGGCGCAATACTTATTCGAATTGGCTGACATTTTACACAGGTCGCCAACATGTAATAATATAATAATAGCAGAGCAAATATTTTCTTATATCCTTTTTTGCCTAAGAAGAGATGCCGGGAGAAGAACTCGGCAAATGCGATCTATGGTGGAGGGTATGTAAGATTCGGCCCGGCCGAACTTAGCACGCTTTTACTTGTTTTAATCTAAATAGTATCTAAACGTATTTGTCTAATCGGGACACAATTCCAATAACAGAATAAAATTTTTTCCATGTAAAAAAAAACTTTAAAGACATTTCTTTCAAGGACCACATTTAAATATAATTTTTTCTAAAGACTAAATTTCACTGAAAATTTTAAATTAAATTTTCATTTTTATAGCCACCACCGATGGATGGGGGTATATTCATTTTGTTATTCCGTTTTTATATCCACCACCGAAGGATGGGGGTATATTCATTTTGTCATTCCGTTTGCAACACATCGAAATATCCATTTCCGACCATATAAAGTATATGTATTCTTGATCAGCGTAAAAATCTAAGACGATCTAGACATGCCCGTCCGTCTGTCCGTTGATATCACGCTACAGTCTTTAAAAATAGAGATTTTGAGCTGAATCTTTGCACAGATTCTTTTTTTGTCCATAAGCAGGTTAAGTTCGAAGATGGGCTATATCGGACTATATCTTGATATAGACCCCATATAGACCGATCCGCCGATTAAGGGTCTAAGGCCCATAAAAGCCACATTTATTATCCGATTTCGCTGAAATTTAGGACAGTGAGTTGGCTTAGGCCCTTCGACTACCTTCGTTAAATTGGCTCAGATCGGTTCAGATTTGGATATAGCTGCCATATAGACCGATCTTCCGGTTTAAGGTCTTAGGCCCACAAAAGCCACATTTATTATCCGATTTTGATGAAATTCGGGACAGTGAATTGTGTAAGGCCCGTCAACATCCTTTGTTAATTTGGCTCAGATCGGTCCAGATTTGGATATAGCTGCCATATAGATCGATCCTCCGATTTATGGAGTAATTCCCATAAAAGCCACATTCATTATCCGATTTTGCTGAAATTTGGGACAGTGAGTTGTATTAGACCCTTTGACATATTTTTTCAATTTGGTGCAGATCGGTTCAGATATGGATATAGCTGTCATATAGACCGATTTCTTGATTTATGGTTTTGGGCCCATAAAATGCTCATTTATTGTCCGATGTCGCCGAAATTTGGAACAGTTAAGAACAGTGGAGTTAAGTTAAGCCCCTTGACATACTTCTGCAATATCGCACAGATCGGTCCAGATTTGGATACAGCTGCCATATAGACCGATATCTAGGTTTTATGTTTTGTGCCATAAAGTACGCAATTATTGTCCGATGTCGCTGAAATTTGAGACAGTGAGTTTGGTTAGATTTGAATATAGCTGTCATATAGACCGATCTCTCGATTTAAGGTTTAGGGCCCATTAAAGAGGCATTTATTGTCCGATTTCGCCGAAATTTGGGACAGTGCTTTGTGTTAGGCTCTTCGACATGTTTATGCAACTTGGCCCAAATCGGTACAGATTTGGACATAGCTGCCATGTAGACCGATATCTCGATTCAAAGTCTTGGCCCCATAAAAAGCGCATTTATAATCCGATTTCACTGAAATTTGACACAGTGACTTTTGTTTGGCTTTTCGACATCCGTGTCGTATATAGTTCAGATCGGTGTGAGGTATATGAGTATAAGGAATGAAATTTTCACCGAATTTTGATGGAAGGTGGTTTACATATATACCCGAGGTGGTGGGTATCCAAAGATCGGCCCGGCCGAACTTAACGCCTTTTTACTTGTTAATAATATTTCCTTTAAAAACCGAATTGCAATGTAATTTTTTCAAAAGATGGCTTTGCTTTAAACAAAAAGTTACTAGAATTTTCTTTAAGCCAAAATCTTCATGGAATTTTTTTCTAAAAAAAAAATTCAATAAAAATTGTTCCAAAAGATAAACATTAAACAATACATTTCTCTAAAACATAATTCTAAATATTTTTTTTTTTATTTAGCTTGTATTAGTGGAATGTTCATGGGAAAAATTTATGTTTGTCTTCAAGGTTTATTACTTCATTGAAATTTTATATATAGAAACAAGTAAAGTCCTATTAAGTTCGGCTGGGCCGAATCTTATATACCCGGTATCTCTTATTAGGTAAATATATGGTAAAAGAATAAATTGCTATGATATTGAAGCTTTTTCCAATGAAAAGATTTTGCGAATTATGCTTTCCTTAAATGTTATGTACGAAAACCATTAATGAACTTTGACGAGTCGAATGTTATGGGCCCAAGCTATAGCTGAATTGGGAAACATATAGATTGTGTGCCGAACTAAATCATTGGAAATATTGAAAACCAAGTAATGTGTGCAGTAATGAATTCGCTTGGAGCAATTCAGCAAATGGAGAAGCTGGTCGGCTCTGAAAACGGGTCGACTTGGAGTTTCCCAATGATGACCCAACTAGAACTGGAAGATGCATGGTCATGCATAGAGCCTGTAAGCAACAAAGATGCAGTTGATGCTGAAAAGGATAGTAAAGCTAGATGCAAAATTATGTTGTCAATTGTCTATAAAAGTCTATGTATATGTACATCTCCGTGATTGCCAGACAGCGGCTGAAGTTGGAAGGCCCTTAAGAATCTATTTCAAGACACTGAATTGGACAGAAGAATTAGTTTGTTACAAAAATTGTGTTCTGTATAATGTTCTTCAGTGAAAGACAACGTGAATCAGATTATAATGACGGCCCAAAAATTAAACGACATTGGATTCTGCGTTAATGACGAATGGATTGGAAGTTTGTTATTGAAAGGACTCCCTAGTGAATATAAGCCAATTTTATGACAGGTAAAGCATTAACAGCGGATAGTATAATAGTTAAACTTGAACCTTCGCCGTCAAACACTGCTTTAATATCGAAGAATGGAAAATTCACTATAGGCAAATACATGATAAGAAAGGAAACTCGCGATGCTTCAATTGTGTTGGCATTGGCCATTCTGTCCGTCAAAACCGAAGAAAAAGAAGACCACAAGTAAGGATAGTTAAATGTTCGCAGCTTTTAGAGCGAAATCTTCAGCCGAGAAATGATATATTGTTAGCGGTGCTACAGATGACAGCATAACGAGAACATTTGGACAATTTTTGTGAGTAAAAATGCAAATTTGCAAATCTTGCTCATGAACATTCCACTAAGGAACAGGGGCAGTCTTCTCACATATCAATGAGTGCAGTCCGATCAAGTTTTAAGCTCAATGATAAGGGGCCTCATTTTTATAGCCGAGTCCGAACGGCGTGCCGCAGTGCGACACCTCTTTGTAGAGAAGTTTTACATGGCATAGTACCTCACAAATGTTGCCAGCATTAGGAGGGGAAAACCACCGTTGAAAATTTTTTTCTGATGGTCTCGCCAGGATTTCTGAGTACTCTGGTAAAATAATATCGGCAAATAATGCAACAATACAAGCTGTTGGAAAGGGTGACATAAAGATGAATCTAACAACGGCTAGAGATAATGAAATTTAAACTGTTAAAGATGACCTCTGCGTTCCAGATTTGTAAGTGAATATTTTATCTACAAGGAAGATTGTAAATCATCAAAATACCGTGGTATTCG
Source organism: Stomoxys calcitrans (assembly GCF_963082655.1). Classification (NCBI taxonomy): domain Eukaryota; kingdom Metazoa; phylum Arthropoda; class Insecta; order Diptera; family Muscidae; genus Stomoxys; species Stomoxys calcitrans. Next base: position 136,617,222 of record NC_081554.1, on the reverse strand, counting down.
GTAGATCTGGATGCCGTATTATAAATTCTTCCAAAAAGGTCATTGGAATGGCAAAGCAAGTGAATGGCTTATACAAATTGGACGTTAATTCAACTAAAAGGGCGTATACAACAAATGAAAAGTCAACGGAACTTTGGGATTGAAGTTTTGCACACCTAGGATCTGAAAATCTTAATCTTCTAGCCAACGGTTATGTGATAGGTGCACATTTGAGCCAGGATTCTGTTGATTCGTGTATATAATGACCCGAAGGTGAACTACATCGTCTCAGTTTCCCATAAGAAGGCTCCAGAGTCCGATGGAAGTGAAGTCTATTGGTGGAAATCTTTATTTTGTGATGTTTGTAGATGATTTTACCCGGAAGGTAAGGGTACATTTCATGTAAAGCAAAGACGTTGTGGATCGTTTTCTTGAATTCTATCTTTTCTTGAATATAATTGGATATAAGGTGATTTTATGATTTAGTGTTTCCCAAACATCCCATTGCGAAACAAATTACTAAGCTAACTTCTCACTATATCAGTTGAGTGCTGCCCGTTTTAAATTTAAGCTCAATGATAAGGGGACCTCCTGTTTTATGCCGAGTCCGAACGGCGTGTCACTGAAAAGTGGCACCTCTTGGTTGAGAAGTTGTACATGGCAACTCACAAGTGTCGCCAGCATTTGGTGAGGGGATAACCACCGCTGAAAAATGTTTTAAGGTGTTCTCGCCGGCAGGATTTGAACCCGGGCGTTTGGGCACGATAGGCGGGCATGCAAACCTATGCACCACGGTGGCTCCCAAATTGGATATAAGGTGGAAAATCAAACAGGAAAAACAATCAAAAATTTGAGAACTGACAACTGTAAGGAATACGGAAACTGGCTGCCGAGTTAAGAAAAAGTGGAATAATTCACCAGACAACGATTCCATACACTCCGAGAACGGTCTTGATGAGAGGATGAACCGGAATTTGATGGAAAAAGCTCGGACAATATTGTGTTTAAGTATTTCACAATATTTGGATGTACAGCTATGTGTCATATCCCTGAGCAAAAACGTTGCAAACTTGATGCAAAATCATAAAATTGTGTATTTTCGGCTACTTCAATACGTCTAAAGGATAACTTGTCTACAGTATAAATCGGAAACAAGTTTTCGTATGCCGACACGTTGTATTTCACGAGACCGGTTTTCATTAACAAAATCCAAATCAACGGTGAAATTCCCATTTATACTACTCAAGTGGGGGTACAACCTTGTGATATCCCTTGTAATCAAAACGATTTTGAGTCATGTTCATCAATCCTAAAAGATGAACATGAAGTGGGGGTATTTGTAGAAATTCAAAACGAATATATTGATGATGTTCCTGCAGCAACTGATAATGTATTGTAGATAACCAAAACGTTTTATCGGTTCCACGCAAAAGTAAAAGAATCGCACCGAAAACAAAGCTCAAACCGTTAAACAAGAATGTATCGCAGACGTCCTGTGTCAACGCCCATGAACATAAATGTCAATCTTTCGAAGGATATGTCTCCCAAAACAGCTGTCGAAATTCAAGATATGTCAAAAAGTCCGTATCAACAAGCCGAAAATAAGCTCAGTACTTTTAACAATTGTCCTGAAAATGCACACTGGCATGGAGTAAAGCGAATTTTCAGATGCCTGAAGGGGACTCAATGAAAAGCCCGTAACAGTCTATTGTGACATTCAAAGTGCACTGTATTTGGAATCAACCACAAAATATTTGGCACGATCAAGACATATTGATGTTAGCCATCATTTTATACGTGAAAAGAAAGAGTCATATATTGTTCAATTTATTGAAGTTAAAACTCAACTCATGGTCGTAGGCTATTACACTTTTGTTTGCCGCTAAGACATTTGACATCAATAAGTGGACATATTGGGCTCATTGAATGAAAAAGCATTCTATAGAATTTGCTTTTTGAATCTTTGAAATTAATTTTCGTTTTGAAAATTGTTTTTGAGGATATAAATTAATATCTATTCTTTCTTTCCTTTAATTGGGTATGACAGAACATTTGTTCTACTAGCCGAACGTAGAATAGCGTTCCAAGCACCTCGATATTCCTACGCTCATTTTAAAACCTCTGACACCAAGTTTCGAAATGTCCCCCACCACTTGATCCTTCCATCGGGCTTTTGGTCTTCACGGTTTGCATGTACCACCGTGTTTGCCTTCTAAAAACTTCTTTGCTTGAGCGTCTCCATCCATTCTGGCAATATGACCTAGCCAACGCAGCCGTTGTATTTTGATACGTGTAACTATGCTATCGTCGTCCTACAGCTAATACAGTGCGTGGTTCATACATCACCTATATTCTCCATTGACGCAAACTGGTCCATATATTTCACGAAGAATCTTTCTCTCAAATATTCCAAGCACTGCCTCATCTGCTTTCATAAGTACCCATGCCTCCAAACCATATAATAACACGGATAGTATCAGTGTCTTGTATTGTGTAATCTTCGTCTGTCGAGAAGTGGCCTTGTTTCTAAATTGCTTACTTAGTCCAAAGTAACATCTGTTTGTCAGTATTACTTTTCTCTTAATCTCAAAACTGATGTATTGGGTTGCCCAAAAAGTAATTGTCGGTAATATAGTAGTAATATAGTCGGCGTTGACAAATTTTTTCAACGGCTTGTGACTCTGTAATTGCATTTCTTCTTCTGTCAGTTATCAGCTGTTACTTTTAGCTTGCTTTAGAAAAAAAGTGCGCGAAATTTTGTTTACATTTGTTTGTTTGGCGTCAATTTTAATATGGGTACCACATGTATTGAAAGAAGTTTATTTAACAAACCGAATCAACTCTTGTGATATGCACCTTAAACGCAATGAATTTGATCCGTTTTTAAAACGAATCATAACTGGAGATGAAAAATGGATTGTTTACAACAACGTTAGTCGAAAACGATCATGGTCCAAGCATGGTGAACCAGCTCAATCCACTTCAAAGGCTGATATCCACCAAAAGAAGGTTATGCTGTCTGTTTGGTGGGATTGGAAGGGTGTGGTATATTTTGAGCTGCTTCCAAGGAACCAAACGATTAATTCGGATGTTTACTGTCAACAATTGGGCAAATTGAATACAGCCATCAAGGAGAAGCGAGCAGAATTGGTCAATCGTTAAGGTGTCATATTTCACCAGGACAACGATAGACTGCACACATCTTTGGTCATTCGCCAAAAACTGAGTGAGCTTGGCTGGGAACTTTTGATGCATCCACCATATAGCCCTGATCTTGCACCATCAGACTACCATTTATTTCGATCTTTGCAGAACTCCTTAAATGGTAAAACTTTCGGCAATGATGAGGCTATAAAATCGTACTTGGTTCAGTTTTTTGCAGATAAAGGCCAGAAGTTCTATGAGCGCGGAATGAAAATTTGCCAGGAAAATGGCAAAAGGTTATCGAACAAAAATTGTATATATGTTTAAAGTTCATTCTTTATAATAACTTGCTTCGGTTACAGCGGTGCCGAGGTAGATAGAGCTAATGACTACTTCAAAGTGGTGCTTCCCAACTTTTTCCATTCTCTTGTGATTGGTGTGCCATATCTATTCACATCTGCATCTCGTATAATCTTCTCCAGAAGGAGAAGGTTTGGTATTAAATGGTTCAGAGAGATTATTTGCTATTATTACTGAGGAACGTGTACCAGAAAGTGTCATCCTGCAAAGTCTTATCTTTGTAGTCAACAAAGAGATGGAAGGTGTTGATTTGTCTCTCTCGAGTCTTTTTCCAGGATTTGGCGCAGTGTGAATATCGGGTCCATGGTAGATTTACCAGGTCTAAAGCTGGATTGATAGGGTTCAATTATCTCATTGACGTTAGGTTTTAATCTTTCACACAGTACGCTCGAGAGTATCTTGTATGCGATGGGAAGGAGACTTATTCCTCTGTAGTTGGCACATTCCGTCTTGTCTCCTTTCTTGTGTACGGGACGTAGTATGGTGAGTTTATATTCATCGGGTATGCGTTCTTCTAGCCAGATTGAGCAGATAAGCTGATGCATACGCCTTATCAGCGTGTAACCTCCGGTCTTAAATAGTTCAGCGGGTAACCCATCGGCTCCTGCTGCCTTGATGTTCTTCAGTCGAATTACTGCTACTTTGACCTCATTCTGACCAGGAGGTAAACATTCCACGCCATCATCATTGATTGGTTCTGCGGTATCCTCTTCGCCGCCAACGTCGGACACTAGCAGTTGGGTAAAATGTTCTTTCTTTGTCTCTGCAGGAGGATGTGCCTGCACCAAAGCCATCAGTCTGATGATCAATTCTTTTGTAGAATTCCCGTACTTCATTCTGACTCCTGTACATCTCAATTCGCTCGCACTCATGTCTTTCCATTTCCTTTTTCTCTCTGAGGATGGACTTTTCTCCTCTCTCCTTTTCTCCCGATACCTCACCTTCATCTGGCGCGTTGCTAGTGATGGCAGGGTTGCTCTATATGCCGCATTCTTGGCTTCAGTAGCATCTCGACACTCTTGGTGGTACCATGGGTTTCTTGGGGGAGGCTTTCGGTATCCAAGTACGGATTTCGCGGCATTTTCCTTGGAGTGGGCAATGATTTGCCACTGCGCCAATATATCATCGGAACAAGGATGATCAAGAAGTTGGGTCAGTCGAGTAGAGTAGGCCACTGCTATCTGTGGTGTTTGCAGCTTTTGAATGTCGAGCTTCCGTGCAGAGTCAGATTGTACTTTCCTCGCCGTGTGCAATCGGGTGTGAACCTGTGCTGCAACAAGGTAAAGATTCGAATTTATATTGGTTCCACGGATCGATCGTACATCTACACCCTGGATGAATGCCTTCCATCTATCACAAAGTGATCAATTTGGTTACTCGTGTTTTGATCGGGTGACAGCCATGTGGCTTTGTGGATATTTTTATGTTGAAATCTGGTGCTACTAACTACCGTGTTTTTTTTTGCCGCGGCGAAATCTATCAGCCTTAACCCATTACTGGACGTTATCTCGGGGAGGCTAAACTTTCCGACTGTTGGGCCAAAGATGTCTTCGTTCCCTATCTTCGCATTAAAATCGCCCAGAACGATTTTAATATCATGGGCGGGGCAGCAGTCATATTCTCTCTCTAGGCGCTCGTAGAAAATATACTTGGTCTGCTCGGCCTTATTTTCAGTCGCGGCATGGGCACAAATTAGGCAGATGTCGAAGAATTCGGCTTTTATGCGGATTGTGCCTAGCCTCTCATCCATCAGAGAAAAGCTGGAGACAAGGTGTTTCAGTCTCCGACTAACCACAAATCCACAGCCAAATCCATGCCTCATATCGGTCCATGTTTTGATATAGCTGCCATATAAACCGATCTGGAATCATGACTTCTTGAGCCACTAGAGGATGCAGTTTTTATCCGATTTGGCTCAAATTTTGAATGAAGTGTTTTGTTATGATGTGTGTTGAGTATGGTTCAAATCGATCCATAACCTGATATAGCTGTCATTTAAACCTATCTGGGGTCTTGATTCCTGAGCTTCTAGAGAGCGCAATTCCTATCCGATTTAGTTGAAATTTTGCATGACTTGTTTTGTTATGACTTCCAACAAATATGCAAATTGCCAAAATCGGTCTATAACCTGATATAGTTGCCATAAAAACCGAATTGGGATTTTGACTTCTTGAGCCTCAAGAAGGTCTAATTATTATCCGATTTGGCTGAACTTGATTTTGTACAACGGCTATTTCCATGACCTCCAACAAACGTGTCAAAGATGGTCTGAATCTGTCTTTAGCCTGATACAGCTCCCCCATAAACCGATCTCCCTATTTTTCTTCTTGAGCCCCTAAAAGCCCCAATTCTTAATCGATTTGGCTGAAATTTTACATAATGACTTCTACTGTGGTCTCCAACATTTAATTCAAATATCAAATCAATTCTTTTCTTTTATCCTTTGTTTATCTAAAAAGAGATATCGAGAAAGAACTCGACAAATGCGATCCATGGTGGAGGGTATATATGATTCGCCCTGGCCGAACTTAGCACGCTTGGTCGTCAACATTGGCGGGGTCCGTCTTTACCATTCCTTTGTTTCTCATATTAGTTCTTTTAGTTTTACGGGGGCGGTTCCTCGTTGTTGCGAGGCGCTTGCTCCAAGATCCGACGCTCGCCACCAGCCGCCCCTAACCTGGGAACAGTCGCTGATGTTGGCCATTGGTTATTTGAAGGAGCCAATAACTTGCCTTGTCATCTAGAGTATTATTGGCACTAAGTATTTCATTAAGAGCCAGTGCCACCTGACTCCTCACTGAGATCGCTGACTGCCTATGGCCGCATTTGCAGCGACTCCGCATAAAAGCAGAGCTTTCCACCATGTCCAACCTGTGGACGCTTCCCGTGGATACCACACAAGTCGGAGCTCAAAGTTACAACCTGTGTGATGCTCATAGTTATCCCTTGTCGGATATGCGGAAAATTTTGATATAAAAGAAGCCCGTGATGGGTCTAACCGACTAGTGAGTCTCTTCTGTACTCCTACAGATGGTATTTATACAAGTTTTAAATAATTTGTATGTTTGTTAGCAAATGCTTGTTACATATTGGCCCAAAATTATGGGAGAGATTTCTAGAACTGGAAAGTGTTGAGAGTTACCGTGGTTAAAAAAGGTCTAATTTTTGGGAAATGGTATGTCAAGGGCCCTCTCCGCCACTTAATCTATGAATTTTATAGAAAAGTACAAAAAATATTTATTTCAATGCTCTGAAATGTGTAGATGATAAACACAGTTTGATAAATTAAATATAATAAATTACAAAAAATCAAAAACAAGTAAAAAGGCGTTAAGTTCGGCTGGGCCGAACTTTGGATACCGAACACCTCGGGTATATATGTAAACCACCTTTCATCAAAATTCGGTGAAAATTTCATACCTTATATCTCATAGAAGTTACATCGAAATATGTAACGATTTGGACCAAATACTAATAAGTACATTAGCTATATCTAAAACGAGCAAATATGTTCAAACTGTAAAAACTTCAGTTGATAAATGACAACATTATGGCAAATTACCCTAAATCTGACGAACATATATATGGGAGCTATAAATACTTCTGAACCGATTTCAAGAAAACTTCTCAGATAATGTAGTAGTCGTCGAGGAAAGCGTTGTACGAAGTTTTGGCAAGATTGGTCAAACAATGCGCTTCCAGTGACTCTTGGAGTGAAAATCTGGACATATACATATATGACAGCCATATCTAAATCTGGGCCAATTTCTATAAAATTCACAAGTTATATTGAGAGTCATAAGAAAATCTTTCCTGCAAAATTTCGATAGAATCGGTTAACAAGTGAGCACTTTATTGCAATATTTCTCAAAATCGGACGAACATATATATGAGAGCTATACCTAAATCTGAACCGATTTGGAGCAAACTCTTCAGATACTGTGGCAGTCGTCGAGGAAAGCGTTTTGCAAAATTTTGGTAAGATGGGCCAATAAATGCGCTTGCTGTGACTCTAGAAGTTAAAATCGGGCGATATATATATATATATATATATATATATATGAGAGCTATATCTAAATCTGAACCGATTTCCATGAAATTCACCAGCAATTCGCCAGTATTGTTGAGAGTCAAGAGAAAATCACTCCTGCCAAATTTCGAGAAAATCGGTTTACAAATGACTATTTTATTGCATTATTACTGAAAATCGGACGAGCATATATATGGGAGCTATGCCCAGATCTGAACCAAATTCAATAGGCTTCGTCTCTAGAAAACTGCGACCTGTACTTTGTACACAAATTAACATGGACAGACGGACAGACAGACGGACGGACAGACATACGGACGGAAAGACAGACGGACATAGCTAGATCGAATCAGAAAGTGATTCTGAGTCGATCGGGATACTTATCAATGGGACTAGCTCCCTTCCCTCAGGGTGTGACAAACAAAACACTAAGTTTTAATACCCTGTACCACAATAGTGGTGTATGGTATAATAGTTATCCGATTTGCAATAATGCATAATAGCAATATATTTTATATAACCACTAAGGAAAGGCAAAAGTAGGGCTGAGCCGACGATATAATACCCTACACCACCGAGTCTACGTACTACTTTTAATGCATGGAACCTTTGATAAAATGTACTCAGATTTTAATTTTGCATACCTATCCATATATTGAATAGAATCTTGTAAGATTTTCTTACGATAGGACCCTAAATGTGGCTACTCGAACTTTAAGGGTGTGGGTATGGGTGCTACATATATCTAAATATTGACGGGCATTGATAAAATTTAGCACACGAACTAAAACGTCAAACAAAACATTTCACATTTAATTTTATAAAGATCAAACAAAATTGTAGTTTCTATAGCCTTAAAAGGTCATATAGGATGAAAGATATATATGTGAGCTATGTCTAAATCTGAACCGACTTTAATGAAATTTCGCACACGTATTTGGACGTCAAATGAAACATCTTATGCATAGTTTTGTAAAGATCGGACCAAATTGTGGCTTCTAAAACCTTAAAAGACCATATCGAACGGAAGATATATATGGGAGCTACATCTAAATATAAACCGATTTTTATGAAATTTTGCACACATATGGGAACGTCTAAATCGGAACCGATTTTAATGAAATTTTGCACACGTATTTGGACATTAAATAAAGCATCTCGTGCAAAATTTTGGAAAGATCGGACCAAAATGATGGCTTCTACAGCCTTAAAAGACCATATCGGATGGAAGATATATATGGGAGCTATATATAAATCTAAACCGATTTTTATGACATTCTGCACACATATTGGGACGCAAAATGAAACATCTCTTGCAAAATTTTTTAAAGTTCGGAACTAGAAAGACTTCTACAGCCTTTCTAGGCCATATCGGTACGAGAATATATTGTACTCAAGTGAAGGGACGTGTCAGAGGTTAATTCCCCTCCCCCCATCCGACCCAAAACAAAATGGAATTAAAAATAATATATGAAGGGTGATCAGGATAGAATAGGACAGCAATAAAAGGTCTTTGGTAGTAGAGTATACTTTTTGCGCTCATATTGGGAAAGACGCAGGAAGGTGGTAGCTTTGAAATATGATTTTGAAAGTATATAACCAATACAAAAATAAATTAATTAGTTTGGATCTGAACGAGACACGAATGTCTCGATCAACAGTTTAACAATTCTTAAAGAAAAATCCACTTTCAAAAAGCTATTTCATTGTTCATTTCTTAAAAAATGGAACCCATATATATACATATATACTAGCAAAGATAAAATCTGTAAGATTAATTTTAACCTTTCTGCTCTCTCTTTGCTCTTGTCGGCTTCTCCAAATTAGCGCCATCTACTGGCTGTTTTAAATTGGATCAACTAAATCCAACTGAAAACAGGTTGTAGATGACGATTATTTAAATATTAGTGCTACTAGCTTGGAAAGATTATCATGTGGTGGTCTATAAATTACTCTATGACTACCTATTAAATAGTCATCATTTAGTCCTTTTTTAAATCAAATAAATAAAATGATTTTCTGTGGTAAACAACTAATTTGCCAGTCTATATATATATAGTCTACTAGCTGACCCGGGCCCGCTCCGCTGCGCCTTCTTTTACTTTATATGGAACAAAAGTTTCCTTGGAATATTTATTTTCGACAATTAAAGATTTTTTAGTGAAAAAACATTCTACGAAAATAGAATATCGCTTGACTAACAGTTTAACAATATAAGTGCATTTATATGAATCCCATATGATCTCTATTGGTCTACGAATTTAAGTTTGGATATAAAGTGTACTCCCAGATACTTGGCCCTGAAAAAATATCAGCATCGTGCTCTTCTCTCAAATACCATTTATTTAAACCCCATATTGCCATTGGCTTAAGATGAGTGTACAGGATGAGGCGTCCCCCAAACACATGGCCCCAAAATAGGTTATTATTTGGATATCAAATTCGTATTCTACTCCCAAATACCTTTATTTGAGCCCTTATGTTGTGATGGTCACTAAAAAATTGCTGTTTGTGGGGTATTTTGGGAAAGGGGTAGAGCCCCAGAAAATTGGTTCCGAAAATGGGTATCATTTCTTACTCTACCCCCCAAATACTTTTCATTTAGGCCCACATTGTCATGGTCAGTAAATATGCCCGATTTAGGGGTGTTTTGGGGATTGTGGTGGTCGCCCGAACACTAAGCCCGGAAAATATATCAGCAATCTGGTCTATTCTCATATATCTATATATATTATTATTTAAACCCCGTATTGCCATTGGCCTCAAAATTGGATATCAAATTCGTTTTCTAATTTCATTTAAACTCCTTACTGCAAAAGTCAGCAAATATGTCCGTTTTGGGGTATTGGCCCTAAAAACTGTGAATATTTAGTTCCACTCCCTTTACGACCCAAATTATTTTGGTGAGCAAACACGTCCTTTTTGGGGGTTGTTATGGTGGTGGGACGTTCCCTAGACAGTTGGTCCCTAATGGTGATAACAGATACGTGGTCTACTCCCAAATACCTATAATTTGAGCCCCATATTTCAATAGCCGGCAAACATAACCGGCTTGGGGGTGTTTTGGGGGATGGACAGCCACTCAGTGAATTGGCCTTGAAAATACATATCGGATTCGTGTTCCACTTTTAAAACCCTCTTGTTTGAGCCTCATATTGCAAAAGTCAGCAAATACTTCCTATTTAGGTGGTGTTGTGATATCAGATTTGTGCTTTACTCCCAAATACTTTTCATTTGAGCCCCATGTGGCTATGGTGGTAAATGTGTCCCCTTTGGGGAGGTTTTTGGGGAGAGGCGGCCCCCCAAATACTTGGTCTCATTTTTGCCAGTGTAGCCAAACAAACACAAATTGATTTTTATACCCTCCACCATAGGTTGGGGGGTATACTAATTTCGTCATTCTGTTTGTAACTACTCGATATATTCGTCTGAGACCCCATAAAGAATATATATATTCTTGATCGTCGTCACATTTTATACCGTCTGTCTGTCGAAAGCACGCTATTTTCCGAAGGAGTAAAGCTAGCCGCTTGAAATTTTGCTGCCATATAAATCGATCTGGGGACTTGTCTTCTTGAGCCTCTAGAGGTCGCAATTATTATCCGATTTGCCTGAAATTTTGTACGACGGATCCTCTCATGACCATCAACATACGTGTTTATTATGGTCTGAATCGGTGTATAACCTGATACAGCTCCCATATAAATCGATCTCTCTATTTTACTTCTTGAGCCCCCAAATTCTTATTCGAATTGCCTGACATTTTACACAGGTCTCCAACATATAATCAAATTGTGGTCCGTGACGGACCATATCGTGATATCGCCCTAATAGCAGAGCAAATCTTTTCTTTTATCTTTTTTTGCCTAAGAAGAGATGCCAGGAAAAGAACTCGACAAATGCGATCCATGGTGGAGGGTATATAAGATTCGGCCCAGCCGAACTTAGCACGCTTTTACTTGTTATATATAAGATGTAGTTTTTAATAGTAAATCAAGTAAAACTTTTTAACAAAAAAGTGTTGACCAACAGCATGTCGTTTGGTCTTGTTTATCTATAAGCTAAAACTGGTTGCAATCTTAACGTTAAGGTTTGCAACTGCTCCAATTACGCTGATAGGCATAATTTATGGGATATGGCGGCCTACATCAATTCTTGGACACAAAGTTTAACGTCATATCCGTATTTACCTTTCATTTGAGTCTTATATAGCTACTATCTGACCAGAGCCCGCTCCGCTGCGCCTTCTTTTTCTTTATATGAAACAAAATTTTCCTTGGAATATTTATTTTCGACAAAGAAAGTAGTATATCGCTTGTCTAACAGTTTAACAATATAAGTGCCTTTATCTGAATCCCATATTATCTTTATTGGTCTACCAATTTAAGTTTGAATGTAAGGTGTACTCTATTCTTAAAATACATTATTTCACCCAGATATTCTCTTGATATCCGATTTAGGGGTGTTTTCGGCGGTGAGATGGTCCCCCAGGCACTTGGGCTTGAAAAAATATCAGCATCGTGCTCTTCTTTCAAATACCTTTTATTTAAACCCCATATTGTCATTGGTAAAGGGGAGTTTACACGATGAGGAGTCCACCAAACACATGGCCCCAAAATTGATTATCAAATTAATTTTCTAATCTCAAATACCTTTCATTTGAGCCACATATTGGCATGGTCGAAAAATTTTACCCATTGGTGGTGTTTTGGGGAAGGGGTGATGCCCTAAACACATGGTCTTACATTTCGATATCAAATTCGAATTCCTCTCCCAAACACCCTTATTTGAGCTCCATACTGCGATGGTGCGTAAAAAATTGCTGTTTGTGGGGTATTATATTTTGGGAAAGGGATAGACCTCCAGAAAATTGTTCCCGAAAGTGGGTATCAATTGTTGCTCAACCCCCTAATGCCTTTCATTTAAGCTCCACATTGACATGGCCGGTAAATATGCCCGATTTAGGGTTTTTTTTTTTTGTGGATTGGGGTGGTCCCCCAATCACTAAGTCCGGAAAATATATCAGCAACGTGCTCTATTCCCATATATATATATCATTTATTTGAACCCCATTTTGCCATTGGCCTCAAAATTGGATATTAATTTCGTTTTCTAATCTCATTTAAACTCCTTATTGCAAAAGTCAGCAAATATGTCCGGTTTGGGGTATTGGCCCTAAAGACTATAAAACTCTCTTTAAGACCCAAATTGTCTTGGTGAGCAAATAAGTCCTATATGGGGGTTGTTATGCTGGTGGGACATCCCCTAGACAGTTGGTCCCTAATGTTGATATCAGATACGTGGTCTACTCCCAAATACCTTTAATTTGAGCCCTATATTTACATAGTCGGCAAACATGACTTGAAGGGTGTTTTGGGGGATGGGCGACCACTCAGTGAGTTGGCCTTGAAAATATATATCGGATTCGTGTTCTACTCTAAAAACCCTCTTATTTGAGCCTCATATTGCAAAAGTCAAATACTTCCTATTTAGGAGGTGTTGTGGGGGTTGTGTAGCCCCATAGACACTTTTCCCGAATATTGATATCAGATTCGTGCTTTACTCTCAAAAACATTTCATTTGAGCCCCATGTGGCTATGGTCATAAATGGGGGAGGTTTTTGGGGAGAGGCGGCCCCCCAAACACTTGATCTCACATTTGGATATCACATTCTAATTTTACACTCAAATACCTTTTATTTAAGCCCCATATTCCATGGTCAGTAATATAAGTCCTGTTTGGGGGGTGTTTTGGGGTGGGGTGAACCCCTAAAAACGTGGTCCTACATTTGGATATCAGATTCGTATTCTACTCGCAAATACCTTTCATTTGAGTCCCATATTGTCGTGGTCGGTAAATATGTCCGATTTAGGGGTGTTTTGGGGGTTGGGGTGGTCCTCCTAACACTTGGTCCGACAATTGGATATCAGATATATTTTCTACTCTTAAATACCTCTCAATTGAGTCCCATATTGTCATGATTGGTATATATTTGGTACGTTTTGGGGTGGGGAGCCCCCCCGAGGAACCCCATCCGAAATTTGGATACCAAAATTTTATTTTTAGGGTACTATATGAGAGCACACAAAACTTCGCTTAAATCACACCATCCATCTCCGAGATCTGTCGTCTCTGAGAATTAGGGGTAGGGGGAGGGTCCGCCCCCCCCCCCCCCCCCCCCTTCAGATATCAAACAAGTAAAAAGGCGTTAAGTTCGGCCGGGCCGAACTTTGGATACCCACCACCTCGGGTACACATATAAACAAACAAAACAACCTTTCATCAAAATAGGGTGAAAATTGCATACCTTATGTCCCATAGCAATGTATATCGAAATATGATCCGATTTGGACCAAATACTAATAAGTACAAGTCAATGTTCAATTATGTATAACAAAATAATGGTCTAAAAAAAAGGATCTGAATCATATACAATATGGATGTCGAAAAGCCTAACATAAGTCATTGTGTAAAATTTCAGTTAAATCGGATTATAAATGCGACTTTTTTGGGGCCAAGCTATGAAATCAAGATATCGGTCTATAAGGCAGCTATATGCAAATCCTGATCGAACTAGACCAAATTACAGAAATATGTGGAGGTGCATAATTTAACTCTCTGTCCCAAATTTCGGCAACATTAGACAATAAATGCTCCTTTTATGGGCCCAAAATATTAAAACGAGAGACCGGTCTATATGGCAGCTATATCCAAATCTGGACCGATTTGAGTGAAATTGAAGAAGGATGTCGAAGGGCCTAACACAACTCACTGTCCCAAATTGCGGCGACATCGGACAATAAATCTTGACCGATTTGAGTGAAATTGAAAAAGGATGTCGAAGGGCCTAACACAACTCACTGTCCCAAATTGCGCCGACATCGGACAATAAATGTGCTTTTTATGGCCCCAAAACCTGAAACCGAGAGATCAGTCTATATGGCAGCTATATTCAAATCTGGACCGATCAGTGCCATAATGCAGAAGAATGTCACGGGATTTAACTTAACTCACTGTCATAAATTTCGGCGACATCGGACAATCAATGAGCTTTTTATGGCCCTAAGACCCTAAATCGGAGGATCGGTCTATAAGGCATCTATATCCAAATCTGAACCGATCTGGGCCAAATTAACGAAGGATGTCGAAGGGCCTTACACAATTCAATATCCCAAATTTCAGCGAAATCGGATTATAAATGTGGCTTTTATGGGCCTAAGACCCTAAATCGGAGGATCGGTCTACATGGCAGCTATATTCAAATCTAGACCGATCTGAACCAAATTGACGAAGGATATCGATGGACCTAACACAACTTACTGTCCCAAATTTCAGCAAAATCGGATAATAAATGTGGCTTTTATGGGCCTAAGACCTTAAATCGGAGGATCGGCCTATATGGCAGCTATATTCAAATCTGGACCAAATTGACGAGGGATGTCGAAAGGCTTAACAGAACTCAATGTCCCAAATTTCAGCAAAATCGGATAATAAATGTGGCTTTTATGGTCCTAAGACCCTTAATCGGAGGATTGGTCTATATGGCAGCCATATCCAAATCTGGACCGATCTGAGCCAAATTGACGGAGGATGTCGGAGGTCCTAATACAACTCACTGTCCCAAATTTCAGCAAAATCGGATAATAAATGTGGCTTTTATGGGCCTAAGACCCTAAATCGGCGGATCGGTCTATATGGGGGCTATATCAAGATATAGTCCGATATAGCTCATCTTCGAACTTAACCTGCTTATGGACAAAAAAAGAATCTGTGCAATGTTTCAGCTCAATATCTTTATTTTTGAAGACTGTAGCGTGATTTCAACAGACAGTCGGACATGTCTAGATCATCTTAGATTTTTACGCTGATCAAGAATATATATACTTTATAGGGTCGGGAATGGATAATTCGATGTGTTGCCAACGGAATGACAAAATGAATATACCTTCGGTGGTAGGTATAAAAATGTAGTACCCTTCACCACGGGATCATTATGTATCTGTGCATCTGTGAAAATTTCAAGAAAATCGGTTCAGCCGTTTCTGAGTCTATAAAGAACACACAAACATACAAACAAACAAACAAACACAAATTGATTTTTATACCCTCCACCATAAGATGGGGGGTATACTAATTTCGTCATTCTGTTTGTAACTACTCGAAATATTCCTCTGAGACCCCAAAAAGTGTATATATTCTTGATCGTCGTGACATTTTATGTCGTTCTAGCCATGTCCGTCCGTCTGTCCGTCCGTCCGTCCGTCCGTCCGTCCGTCCGTCTGTCTGTCGAAAGCACGCTAACTTCCGAAGGAGTAAAGCTAGCCGCTTGAAATTTTGCACAAATACTTCTTATTAGTGTAGGTCGGTTGGTATTGTAAATGGGCCATATCGGTCCATGTTTTGATATAGCTGCCATATAAACCGATCTTGGGTCTTGACTTCTTGAGCCTCTAGAGTGCGCAATTCTTATCCGATTGGCATGAAATTTTGCACGACGTGTTTTGTTATGATATCCAACAACTGCGCCAAGTATAGTTCAAATCGGTCTATAACCTGATATAGCTGCCATATAAACCGATCTTGGGTCTTGACTTCTTGAGCCTCTAGAGTGCGCAATTCTTATCCGATTGCGATGAAATTTTTCACGACGAGTTTTGTTATGATATCCAACAACTGTGCCAAGTGTAGTTCAAATCGGTTCATAACCTGATATAGATGACATATAAACCGATCTGGGATCTTGACTTCTTGAGCCTCTAGAGGTCGCAATTATTATCCGATTTGCTTGAAATTTTGTACTACGGATCCTCTCATGACCATCAACATACGTGTTTATTATCATCTGAATCGGTTTATAGCCCGATATATCTCCCATATAAATCGATCTCTCTATTTTAGTTCTTGAGCCCCCAAAAGGGCGCAATTCTTATTCGAATTGGCTGACATTTCACACAGGACTCCAACATATAATTTAATTGTGGTGCTAACCGCACCATATCTTGATATCGCTCTAACAGCAGAGCAAACCTTTTCTTATATCCTTTTTTGCCTAAGAAGAGATGCCGGGAAAAGAACTTGACAAATGCGATCCATGGTGGAGGGTATATAAGATTCGGCCCTGCCGAACTTAGCACGCTTTTACTTGTTATATATAAGAAGAATAAAGAATAAAATACTTAGAAAGAATTTTTTATGTCATATGCATAATCTTCTCCCGAGTACCTTTCATTTGAGCGAATTTGGTTCAAATGACCCTAAACCCTTTGAGCGAATTCATAAATCTGTAAAGATCACATTGGATTCAGATAAAGGCATTTAAATTGTTTAACTGTTAGCCAAGCGATACTCATACAAATACTATTTTCTTAGCATAGTATTTTATTAAAAGCTCTTGAATTGCCGAAAATAAATATTTAGAGGATAATTTTGTTCCATACAAAGTAAAAAAAGGCGCAGCAGAGCGGTCCCGGTTCAGCTGTTCGTTTGTAAGATGATATATGGTTAAATTATGAACCAAACTGACGATGTATGACAGTGAAACAAAACACGATACGTGTGCTATTTGAACCAGTTTTGCCAATAAGATAATAGTTAAAAAATCACCCTTTATATTTAATTTTTTGTCTTTCCACTCTCATAATTATTCAATATATGTCTTTTATTCCAAATTTCGAAATTTTAGCTTTATCATATCACCCTGGGCGAAGGTCACTTTTTTCCGCACTTTGTGGTACTCTATAGTACCCAAATGTGCAAATGTCCAAAAACTATTTGAATCTCCCAATTTAGATGACCCTAGTGTACGCATGTACCAATATTCATAGCACTAGCTTAATTAACTAATATGATGAGGGTATACTAATTTCGTCATTCTGTTTGTAACACCTCTTGATCGTCATGACATATTTCGTAGGAGCAAAGCTAGTGCTTGAAATTTTGTAAAAATATATCTTATTAAAGTAGGTCAGTTGGTATTGTAAATGGGCCAAATCGGCCTACGTTTTGATAAAGCTGCTGGTTTTGACTACTTAAGAATCTAGAGGGCGCAAATTCTTATCCGATTTGGCTGAAATTGTGCACGTGGTGTTTTGTTATGACTTCCAACAACTGTGTTAAATATGGTTCATATCGGTTCATAACCTGAAATAGCTGCCGTATAAACCGATCTTGGATCTTGACATCTTGAGCCGCTAGAGGGCGCAATTCTCATCCCATTTGGTTGAAATTTTGTACGAAGTGTTTTGACAACAACATTTGTGTTTAGTATAGTTTAAATCGGTACATAACCTGATGTAGTTGCCATATATACCGATTTCGGATCTTGAGTTCTTGAGCCAATAGTGGGCGCAGTTCTCATCCGATTTGGCTGAAATTCTGCATGAAGTGTTCTGTTATGAATTCCAACAACTGTGCTTAGTATGGTTCAAATGGGTACATAACCTGATATAGCTGCCATATAAACCGATCTGGGATCTCGACTTCTTAGGTCTCTACAGGCCGCAATTCTTATCCAATTTGGCAGAAATTATCCATTAAGTGTTTTGTAATGTGTTTCAACAACTGTGATAAGTATGCTTTAAATCGGTCTATAACCTGATATAGCTGCCATATATACCGGTCTTGGAACTTGAATTCTTTAGCAAAAGACGGCGCAGTTCCTATCTGACGTGGTCTTAACTGATCTATAGCCTGATAGAGCTCTCATATAAACCGATTTCCCTATTCTGCTTCTTGAGTTCCTCCAAGGCACAATTCTTATCTAAATGGACAGAAATACTACAAAACGAGCAAATATTGGGTTGCCCAAAAAGTAATTGCGGATTTTTTAAAAGAAAGTAAATGCATTTTTAATAAAACTTAGAATGAACTTTAATCAAATATACTTTTTTTACACTTTTTTTCTAAAGCAAGCTTAAAGTAACAGCTGATAACTGACAGAAGAAAGAATACAATACAGAGTCACAAGCTGTGAAAAAATTTGTCAACGCCGACTATATGAAAAATCCGCAATTACTTTTTGGGCAACCTATGTTCAAACTGTAATAACTACGGCTGACAAATGACAACATTAAATAACCCAAAATCAAATTACCCAAAATCAGACGAACATATATATGGGAGGTATATCTAATTCTGAACCGATTTCGAGCAAACTTCTCAGATAATGCGGTAGTCGTCGAGGAAAGCGTTGTGCGAAATTTTGGCAAGATTTGTCAAACAATGCGCTTGCAGTGGCTCTTGGGGTGAAAATCTGGCGATATACATATATGACAAATATATCTAAATCTGGGTCGATTTCTATGAAATCAGATACTGTGGCAGTCGTCGAGGAAAGCGTTTTGCAAAATTTTGGCAAGATGGGTTAATAAATACGGTTGATGTGACTCTAGAAGTTAAAATCGGCGATTTATATAAGAGAGGTATATCTAAATCTGAAACGATTTCCATGAAATTCACCAGTAATGTCGAAAGTCAAGAGAAAATCCTTCCCGCCAAATTTCGAGAGATTCCGTTAACAAAAGGCCACTTTATTGCAATATTACGGCAAATCGGACGATTATATATATATGGGAGCAATATCTAAATCTCAACCGATTTTGACTAAACTCTTTGTTTATTGTGGTAGTCGTCGAGGAAAGCGTTGTACAATATTTTGAAATTCACCAGTAGTGTCTTTGTCGATAGAAAGTGATTCTGAGTCGATCCGTGTATTTATCTATGGGTCTATCGCTCTTTCTTTTGGGAGTAACCTTTTGTTTTTTTTTTTTTTGCCTACAAAGAGATATCGCGAAAGAACTCGACAAATTCGATCCATGGTGGGGTATATGAGATTCGGCAATGCCGGTCTTAGCACGCTCTTACTTGTTTTTCATATTTGCTATTTCTAGTCACTTAACTTCGCAATTGTTATCATTTAAGTCAATTTTTGGAGATCTAGTAGCATGTCCGTCTATGACACTGAACGCCCGAATCAAGACCATAAAAAACAAGTAAAAGCGTGCTAAGTTCGGCCGGGCCGAATCTTATATACCCTCCACCATGGATCGCATTTGTCGAGTTCTTTTCCCGGCATCTCTCCTTAGGCAAAAAAAGGATATAAGAAAAGATTTGCTCTGCTATTAGAGCGATATCAAGATATGGTCCGGTTTGGACCACAATTAAATTATATGTTGGAGACGTGTGTAAAATGTCAGCCAATTCGAATAAGAATTGCGCCCTTTGTGGGCTCAAGAAGTAAAATAGAGAGATCGATTTATATGGGAGCTGTATCGGGCTATATACCGATTCAGACCATAATAAACACGTATGTTAGTGGTCATGAGAGAATCCGTCGTACAAAATTTCAGGCAAATCGGATAATAATTGCGACCTCTAGAGCCTCAAGAAGTCAAGATCCCAGATCGGTTTACATGGGAGCTATATCAGATTATGAACCGATTTGAACCATATTTGGCACAGTTGTTGGATATCATAACAAAATACTACGTGCCAAAATTCATTCAAATTGGATAAGAATTGCACCCTCTAGAGGCTCAAGAAGTCAAGACCCAAGATCGGTTTATATGACAGCTATATAAGGTTATGGACCGATTTGAACCATACTTAGCACAGTTGTTGAATATCGTAACAAAACACGTGGTGCAAAATTTCATTTCAATCGGATAAGAATTGCGCGCTCTAGAGGCTCAAGAAGTCAAAACCCCAGATCGGTGTGTATGGCAACTATATCAGGATATAGACCGATTTGAACCATACTAGGCACAGTTGTTGGATATCGTAACAAAACACGTCGTGCAAAATTTCATCCCAATCGGTTAAGAATTGCGCACTCTAGAGGCTCAAGAAGTCAAGACCCAAGATCGGTTTATATGGCAGCTATATCAGGTTATAGACCGATTTGAACCATACTTGGCACAGTTGTTGGATGTCATAACAAAACACGTCGTGCAAAATTTCATCCCAATCGGATAAGAGTTGCGCACTCTAGAGGCTCTAGAAGTCAAGACCCAAGATCGGTTTATATGGCAGCTATATCAAAACATGGAACGATATGGCCCATTTACAATACCAACCGACCTACACTAATAAAAAGTATTTGTGCAAAATTTCAAGCGGCTAGCTTTACTCCTTCGGAAGTTAGCGTGCTTTCGACAGACAGACGGACGGACGGACGGACGGACGGACGGACGGACGGACAGACGGACGGACATGGCTAGATCGGCATAAAATTTCACGACGATCAAGAATATATATACTTTATGGGGTCTCAGACGAATATTTCGAGTAGTTACAATCAGAATGACGAAATTAGTATACCCCCCATCTTATGGTGGAGGGTATAAAAAAATGTCATCGTTAGTTTTCCCTCCTAATGCTGACGACATATGTCAGGTACTATGTCATATAAAAACTTCTCCTCAAAGAGGTGCCACACTGCGGTACGCCGTTCGGACTCGGCTTTAAAAAGGAGGTTCTTATCAAAGACCTTAAAACTTAAATCGGATTGCACGCATTCGATAATGGAATGTTCATGGGCGAATTTGCATTTAGCTTAATCCAAACGTACTGTGTGCAGCCAACCAATTTCGTAAACTTTCGCCCTTTTTAGTATTTAGGTACCAAAAACAATGATCAACAAGTAAAAAGGCATTAATTTCGGCCGGGCCGAACTTTGAATACCCACATTTCGTTAAAATCCGGTGAAAAATGCACTCCTTATGCCCCATAGCAGCTATATCGAAATATGTTCCTATGTGGGCCCAATACTTATAAATACAAGTCATTGTTCAATTGTGAATAACAAAATATTGGTCTTTTAAGCAGCTATATCTAAAAATAAACCGATCTGAGCCATATACGACACGGATGTTGAAAAGCTTACATAAGTCACAGTGTCAAATTTCAGTGAAATCGGATTATAAGTCCACCTTTTATGAGGCCAAGACTTTAAATCGAGATATCAGTCTATATGGCAGCTATATTCAAAACTGGACTGATTTGGGAGAAGTTTCAGAAAAATATCGAAGCGCCTAACACCACTCACTGTTCCAAATTTCGGCAAAATAAATGCGCATTTTATGGCCCCAATCCCTTAAATCGAGAGATCGGTCTATATAGCAGCTATATCAATATGAACCGATTTAAACCATACTTGAAAAAGCTTTTGAAAGTCATACCAAAACGATATGTGCAAAATTTCTGTGAAATCGGATAAGAATTGCGCCCTCCAAATTGGTTAATTTCAGCTGTCGCCATTAACGAAGGTGAGATATTTCGTACAATTCAGCACTATTTTTATACCCTCCACCATAGGATAGGGCTATACTAATTTCGTCATACTGCTTGTAACTCCTCGAAATATTCATCTAAGACCCCATAAAGTATATATATTCTTGATCGTCATGACATTTTAAGTCGATCTAGCCATGTCCGTCCGTCTGTCTATCCGTCCGTCCGTCTGTATGTCGAAAGCACGCTAACTTTCACCGGAGTAAAGCTAACCGCGTGAAATTTTGCACAAATACTTCTTATTAGTGTAGGTCAGGTCGGTTGGGATTGTAAATGGGCTATATCGGTCCATGTTTTGATATAGCTGCCATATAAACCAATCTTGGATCTTGACTTCTTAAGCCGCTAGAGGGCACAATTCTTATCTGATTTGACTGAAATTTTGCATGAGGTGTTGTATTACGACTTTCAACAACTGTACTGAGTATGGTGTAAATCGGTTCATAACCTGATATAGCTGCCATATAAACCGATCTGGGGTATTGACTTCTTGAGCATCTAGAGGGCACAATTCTTATCCGATTTGGCAGAAATTGTCCATGTGGTGTTTTATTACGACTTCCAGGAAGTTCGGCCGGGCCGAATCTTATATAACCTCCACCATGGAGTTCTATGCGCAGTATCTCTTTTAGGCAAACAAAGAATATTGAATAAGAAATTTTATGCTATTGGAGCTACATCAAGTTGTCGTCTGATTCGGGCCATAAATGAATGCTGAACATTTTAGAAGTCATTGTGCAGGGGCTCAAGAAGCAAAATCAGGAGATAGGTTTATATGGGAGCTGTATGAAGCTATCGATAGATTCAGACACGTATGTTGAAAGAAATGATAGAAGCCGTTTTACAAAATTTTTGCCAATTCGGAGGATAATTGCGCCCTCTAGAGGCTTAAGAAGTCAAGATCCCGGATCGGTTTATATGGCAGCTATATCAGGTTATGTACCGATTTGCGCCATACTCATCATACAACATACGTGTCTAATATGGTCTGAATCGATCAATTGCTAGATACAGCTCCCATATAAACCTATCTCCCGATTTTGCTTCTTGAGCCCCTACAAGGCGCAATTCTAATCTGTATGAACTGAAATATTACACAATGACTTCTACAATGTTCAGCATTCATTTATGGACCGAATCGTACGATAACTTGATATAGCTCCAATAGTGTAACAATTCTTATTCAATATTCTTTGTTTGCCTAAAGGAGATACTGCCCATAGAACTCGACAATTGCGATCCATGGTGGAGAGTATATAAGATTCGGCCCAGCCGAACTTAGCACGCTCTTACTTGTTTTAATTCAATTAATTGAGACACTTATTACTGTGCAGCAGTACTTATTGATTTATTTCATCATAAAGAAAACGATGTCGGTAGGCTCGAGGATGCGTGCAAGACTACCAAACATGAGATCATGAGTTCAATACCAAAATTATTAAAATTTGTTTTTAAGGGTAATAGTAGAGAGTGACAGAGGAAACCCTGAGAGCAGCAGTAAAACGAACGAAACTATTTTTACCTGTGCACAATATCTGAGAAGTTTGCTCGAAATCGGTTTAGATTAAGATTTAGCTCCCATATATATGTCCGTCCGATTTTGAGAAATATTGCAATTAAGTGCTCATTTGTTAATCGTAGTTATTAGAGTTTGGACATATTTGTTCGAAATTTGATACGGATTGTTTAATAACCCATATGAAAACATCCGCCGAGGTTCATCAAAAATGGTTAAGATTTGGATATAGCTCTCACATTGTACTTATAGGTTACACCCAGAAAAACACTGTCTGCTGATGTTTAATTAAATTTTTTTTAACTTTTGAATAAATCCAAAAAATTACAATTTTAGGCGTACATGTTTTGTTTAAAAAAGTATATTTAATAGTAGTAGTTATTTTGTCTGCTATTATTTTATTTATTTTAAGTTTTGTGCGTGTAAAATTAAAAAACAAAATGGTATACAAACGTTTTTGAAACATTTGCGCATTTTTAGCTTTTTTTAACTTTTTTAAATTTGAAAACAGCAGAAGATGTTTACTGTTTTAGCAAGAAATTACTGCACACCACATTTGCCTTAACTTTTTAAAAAGGTTTTTATTTTACTTTCTATTTTAAATAAAGGTAAAATAAAAACTTATTGGTTTCAGCTGGATAATAAGAATCCATAAATAATATAAAACAACCAAAATAAAGAGTAGTGCAGTTACAGATTATTTTGTTTAAATTTTTTCCAGAATCCATGTTGGGAGTATCCAAAGTTCTGAACTCTTTTTACTATTTTTACAAAATCAAAGCAAACAATAAAATAAAACAAGTAAAAGCGTGCTAAGTTCGGCCGGGCCGAATCTTATATACCCTCCACCATGGATCGCATTTGTCGAGTTCTTTTCCCGGCATCTCTTCTTAGGCAAAAAAGGATATAAGAAAAGAGTTGCTCTGCTATTAAAACGATATCAAGATATGGTCCGGTTCGGACCACAATTAAATTATATGTTGGAGACCTGTGTAAAATTTCAGCCAATTCGTATAAGAATTGCGCCCATTGGGGCTCACGAAGTAAAATAGAGAGAACGATTTATATGGGATCTGTATCGGGCTATAGACCGATTCAGACCATAATAAACACGTTTGTTGATGGTCATGAGAGGATCCGTCGTACAAAATTTCAGGCATATCGGATAATAATTGCGACCTCTAGGGGTCAAGAAGTCAAGATCCCAGATCGGTATATATGGCAGCTATATCAGGTTATGAACCGATTTGAACCTTATTTGACACAGTTGTTGAAAGTAAAAATAAAATACGTCATGCAAAATTTCAGCCAAATCGGATAGGAATTGCGCCCTCTAGAAGCTCAAGAAGTCAAATCCCCAGATCTGTTTATATGACAGCTACATCTGGTTATGGACCGATTTCAACCATACTTGGCACAGTTGTTGGATATCATAACGAAATACTTCGTGCAAAAATTCATTCAAATCGGATAAGAATTGTGCCCTCTAGAGGCTCAAGAAGTCAAGACCCATGATCGGTTTATATGGCAGCTATATCAGGTAATGGACCGATTTAAACCATACTTGACACAGTTGTTGGGTATCATAACAAAACACGTCGTGCGAAATTCCATTCCAATCGGATATGAATTGCGCCCTCTAGAGGCTCAAGAAGTCAAGACCCAAGATCGGTTTATATGGCAGCTATATCAGGTTATTGACTGATTTAAACCATACTTGGCACAGTTGTTGGATATCATAACAAAACACGTCGTGCAAAATTTCATTTCAATCGGATAAGAATTGCGCACTCTAGAGGCTCAAGAAGTCAAAACCCCAGATCGGTTTATATGGCAGCTATATCAGGTTATGGACCGATTTGAACCATACTTGGCACAGTTGTTGGATATCATAACAAAACACGTCGTGCTAAATTTCATTTCAATCGGATAAGAATTGGGCACTCTAGAGGCTCAAGAAGTCAAGACCCAAGATCGGTTTATATGGCAGCTATATCAAAACATGGACCGGTATGGCCCATTTACAATACCAACCGACCTACACTAATAAGAAGTATTTGTGCAAAATTTCAAGAGGCTAGCTTTACTCCTTCGGAAGTTAGCGTGCTTTCGACAGACAGACGGACGGACGGACGGACGGACGGACGGACGGACGGACGGACGGACGGACGGACGGACGGACAGACGGACGGACATGGCTAGATCGACATAAAATGTCACGACGATCAAGAATATATATACTTTATGGGGTCTCAGACGAATATTTCGAGTAGTTACAAACAGAATGACGAAATTAGTATACCCCCCATCTTATGGTGGAGGGTATAACAACAAAAACAAGTAAAAGCGTGCTAAGTTCGGCCGGGCCGAATCTTATATACCCTCCACCATGGATCGCATTTGTCGAGTTCTTTTCCCGGCATCTCTCCTTAGGCAAAAAAAGGATATAAGAAAAGATTTGCTCTGCTATTAGAGCGATATCAAGATATGGTCCGGTTTGGACCACAATTAAATTATATGTTGGAGACGTGTGTAAAATGTCAGCCAATTCGAATAAGAATTGCGCCCTTTGTGGGCTCAAGAAGTAAAATAGAGAGATCGATTTATATGGGAGCTGTATCGGGCTATATACCGATTCAGACCATAATAAACACGTATGTTAGTGGTCATGAGAGAATCCGTCGTACAAAATTTCAGGCAAATCGGATAATAATTGCGACCTCTAGAGCCTCAAGAAGTCAAGATCCCAGATCGGTTTACATGGGAGCTATATCAGATTATGAACCGATTTGAACCATATTTGGCACAGTTGTTGGATATCATAACAAAATACTACGTGCCAAAATTCATTCAAATTGGATAAGAATTGCACCCTCTAGAGGCTCAAGAAGTCAAGACCCAAGATCGGTTTATATGACAGCTATATAAGGTTATGGACCGATTTGAACCATACTTAGCACAGTTGTTGAATATCGTAACAAAACACGTGGTGCAAAATTTCATTTCAATCGGATAAGAATTGCGCGCTCTAGAGGCTCAAGAAGTCAAAACCCCAGATCGGTGTGTATGGCAACTATATCAGGATATAGACCGATTTGAACCATACTAGGCACAGTTGTTGGATATCGTAACAAAACACGTCGTGCAAAATTTCATCCCAATCGGTTAAGAATTGCGCACTCTAGAGGCTCAAGAAGTCAAGACCCAAGATCGGTTTATATGGCAGCTATATCAGGTTATAGACCGATTTGAACCATACTTGGCACAGTTGTTGGATGTCATAACAAAACACGTCGTGCAAAATTTCATCCCAATCGGATAAGAGTTGCGCACTCTAGAGGCTCTAGAAGTCAAGACCCAAGATCGGTTTATATGGCAGCTATATCAAAACATGGAACGATATGGCCCATTTACAATACCAACCGACCTACACTAATAAAAAGTATTTGTGCAAAATTTCAAGCGGCTAGCTTTACTCCTTCGGAAGTTAGCGTGCTTTCGACAGACAGACGGACGGACGGACGGACGGACGGACGGACAGACGGACGGACATGGCTAGATCGGCATAAAATTTCACGACGATCAAGAATATATATACTTTATGGGGTCTCAGACGAATATTTCGAGTAGTTACAATCAGAATGACGAAATTAGTATACCCCCCATCTTATGGTGGAGGGTATAATAAAAAGCAGCGTAAAACAGGTGAATAAATGTGTGGCTTGTTGATTCCACATGTCGTGCAAGTAAAGCTCTTGCATTTTGGACAAAAAAAGTTGGATATCATCTCATGGTAACTCTCACCATTCGCAATTGCGTTACGATTCGATTGCAATGTTTCCCACTGATTTTCACTCCAAAATCGACAACTCTGCTTATTTACGTACCCATTGTACTTACTCTTACTATTGTCAAAAGCGGCTCAGGTAGGGTGTAATCCACCCTGCCTTGAAAATCGGATATTGTTATAATGATAGCACAGTGTCCGTAGCCGCCACATGACCAAAGAGAAAGCTCCCTTAACCTCACGACAGCAGTGACAGCAATTTGTCCAGCCACATTGTCCAGAGGCAATAGATGAAGCAATAAGTTCAGTGCATCAGATGGTGTCGTCTTCAGTGCGGCTGTGATGCACAAACAAGCTATCCTTTGGATGCGATTAAGTATTGAACAGTAGGTGTTCTTTTGAAGCGCCGTCCACCAGACCACAACACCATATTGCATTATAGGTTTGAAAACTGCCGTATATACCCAATGCATGACGCGCGGTCTTAACCCCCAACTTTTGCCAATGGCTATCTCGCAGGTAGGCCAAGAGATACCTTTCCTCTTGAGCCACTAGAGGGCGCAATTATTATCCGATTTCGCTGAAATTTTGCATGAGGTGTTTTGTTATAATTTTCAACAACTGTGCTAAGAATATTTCAAATAGGTCCATAACCTGATATAGCTGCCATATAAACCGATACAGGATCTTGACTTCTTGAGCTTGTAGAGGTCGCAATTATTATCCGATTTGGCTGAAATGTTGTACAACGGCTTCTCTCATGACCTTTAACATACGTGTCGAATGTGGCATGAATCGGTTTATAGCCTAATACAGCTCCCCTATAAACCGATTTCACTATTTTACTTCAATTATGGTCCGAAATGAACCATAACTTGATAAATTGTTCCAATAACATAGCAATTATTTTCTTTTATCCTTAGTTTCCCTAAAAAGAGATGCCTTGGGAAGAGCTCGACAAATGCGATTCATGGTGGAGGGTATATAAGATTCGGCCCGGCCGAACTTAGCACGCTTTTACTTGTTTGATCTAGAAGGGATAGACATGCAGAATTTGTGCCGAAATTTATCTCAATCGGCCTTTCATCTGTTTAGCCGAGGGACCACTTCTGCAGTATTTTCGACAAGGCTGAACCTAATATAACAATAATCAGAGAAGATGTGGTTATCCATTACTTCCCAGCCGCATGCTCTCGCTTATATCTTTTAAAACAAAGGCAATATTTAGTACCTCCTGCGTGTTTCTGGTAATAAAGGTCCGTTTATCCCCTTCATTACAAATTGCCAGATTGCAACTTATAATATAATTGATAAGCAGCTCATCCCTTTCGTTGACATCTGGTGATGTGCATTAGCATCACTACCTACTCTGAGGCCCTTCTTCCCTACAGAAGCAGCTTTAACCAGCAACTTAAGGTTTGATTGCGGCTTCTCTGAATCGTGTGCCATGTGTAGGGAAGCCAGCCAGTAATGAGACTTATTTATTTCAAGACTGGCTACTACTGAATCTTCAGTGCATAGCGACGGAAGAAGAAAAAAAAATTAGATTACCCATTGTAAGAATACAGGCTCTGTGTCTCTCATTCCCCGTCGGTTGGGATTTTAAATGGGCTAAATCGGTCCATCTTTTAACATAGCTGTCATATAAACCGCTCTCGTGTCATAAATCCTTGAACCTCTAGAGGGCGCAACTCTTATCCGATTGGTTATGACGTCGAAGTATAGTTTAAATCAGTCCATAATCAGATATAGCTGCCATATAAACCGATTTAACGATTAGACTTCTTGAGCTTCAAGAGGGCGCAAGTCTTATCAGATTTGGCTGAAATTTTGCACGTGATGTTTTGACTTCCATCAACTGTTTCAAGTATGGTCTAAATCTGTTGATAACCTGATATAGCCGCCATATATACCGATCTCCCGATTAGATTTCTTAAACTTGTTAAGGGCGCAATTCTTATCGGATTTGTTATGACCAATAACTGTGCTAAGTATGGTCTAAATCAGTCCATAACCTGATATATCTATCTTAAATACCGATCTTCCGATTAGACTTCTTGAGCTTTCAGAGGGTGAAATTCTCATCCGATTTAGTGGTGTTTTGGTCTGACTTCCAACAACTGTATGATCTAAATTGGTTCAAAACCTGATATAGCAGCTATTTAAACCGATCGCCCGGTTTGACTTCTTGAGGACGCAATTTTTACTCAATTTGCATAACATTTTGGAGGTGACATTTTTCTATGACTTGTAAGGTATGACAAGTACGGTCTATATCGGCCAATAACTTAGTATAGCTTATATATTTATGTATATATAAGAAAGAACTTGATAAATGCGATCCATTGCGGGGGGGATATAAGATCCGGTCCGGCCGAACATAGCACGATTTTATTTGTTTCTATATATGGCCCTATCTGGATGGGAACTACTTGGTTATCGGAAAACATAAACGTATTTCACACACAAAATTTCAGTGAAGTCGGAAAAAAAATTTGATTCTCCGAAATCGACTTGGAGATTGGTTCATATGGGGTTACATCTATTTAAGAACCCATGGGAGGAATTTGGCTTGATTGGTGGAGGGCAAAAACAAACTTCACACGCAAAGTTTCAACAAATTCGAACAAAAAATTAGGCTTCCACTACCGCAATTCTGTAACTTATAACGAAAATCGTTTAGTTAGATTTGTCGAAAAAAATCATGTGCACTAACGATTATGCTGTTCTCTTATTCCTTGTTAACGGAAATCGTTGCTTTTTTTTTCGTTGGGAATTCTGCCCAAAAAGAAAAGCTAAAAGATGAAACGACAACTTTAAAATAACACCCCTATAGCCACTGAACCTAAAAATTAAAAACTAATTGCTCTAAGACCAACTGCAAAACGCCAGATTCCCATGTTTCGCTGGTGTCTTGTTGGCTATGTTTGGATGCATATCACTAAAATGTGTCGGATTACCCGCACTCGCTGCCGATAATTTATGGGAGGATAAAGGTCAACGCTGGTGCTGTACCAAATGCAGAATATTTGAGATAGTATTTTATACGTTCTTCAAAAAACACCTTGCGAATTACAGAATATAAGCACTGCGTTCAACGTCTTGATGAATAGATTTGTAAAATACGAAGAAATATTTGATAAAACGTGTTATTGAGATCAGTTCCTTAAACCTCCATCTGACTCACTTAGTAAAAGTAAAAAGCCGATTGATTCCGCCTATATCAAACCAGCCAATGAAGATAATATTCAATCAATTTCACAACCGTTGCAAAAAATTAATATTCAGGAAACTCCGTCTGAAAAAACATCTACCGAAAAATCAATTGAAAATAGAGATCTATGAAACGAACTAACACCGACTGAATGTAGAGCATTTTTCTCTTCTCAAGCCACCCCTAACTCACCTATCCCACCCAATCTGAAAGTGGTTGTACCTAAACGCACTATATTTGCTGCTGAGATGACAGAAGAAGATATCTTATATAATATATATTACATATATCTTATATAATATAATGTAATATATATATATATATATATATATATATATATATATATATATATATATATATATATATATATATGTGATATAAAAATCTTCAAATTTAAATATGCGGTAAGACGAAGTAAGACCTCTTTTAAAATTATTGCTCCTGAAAATATTTTTGAAATTATTGTTAATCCTTCTTTTTGCCCATCAAAAGCCATTATGCACGAATATATATATATATATATATATATATATATATATATATATATATATATATATATATATATATATATATATATAGGAATGTTCCCAGATCTGATATAGTTTATCTATCTAATACTCAATCAAAAAAATAATTTCTATACCTTCTGTTGATACTTTTAATCTAGTTTATCAAAATTTTAGAGGTTTAAAATACAATATTATCAGCCTTATATATTGAGAGTTGCGATTTAAGTTACAATGTTAAATTATTTACTGAAACCTGGCTTGAAAGCAACATTTATGACAGGGAAATTTTGTGTCTAAAGTTATAGTTATTTCTTATAGTTATAGCTGTTTCTTATGAATAACCTACTAAAGAGATTTTCTTTCCGACACCTATTGATATTGAAATTGATGCTATTAAGGTCCGTATTAGATATTTATCCATATTTATTAGCTGTTCATATATTCCTCCGTGTTCAAGCGTTGAAATGTACATGAAACACATTTCATTTATTCTATATGCCTTCCAGTCTGCAAGATTAAACGATATATTAATCACCCTTGGTAAGTTCAATCTGCCAGATATTAAATGGATTGAGAGTCTTAATATTAATAATTTGTTACCCACTGAAATCAATGAGAGCACTGAAAAATGCATTGGTCCGTTAATAAGTTTTGGGGTGTCGCAAAGAAATAAAATCTAAAATGCATGTGTAAGACTCCTTGACCTCATATTTGTAAGTCATCTCCGCTATATATTGCTTTTTCCTTTTGACCCCTCTTCCCGGCCAGAGGATTAATATTACCCAACTATAAACCTTTAAATCCCTTTATCGTTCCTTTCTACATGCCCTAGGAAATCATATCAAAATAAGTCTGTATATTGGATTTCAAAGACAGATTACATTCAATTTAATCCACTTCTGAGTTAAATGGACTGAAATACTCTTCATTCAATGAATTCTTTAGATGTATCAGACACTGTTTCAAAGATAGTACCCTATACGAATGTTTGCCCTCCGTGGAATACTCCTGCGATGTCGAAATTTAAGGACAGAAAGACTAAACTCTATGGAAAATTCTAAAGAAGTGGTTCAAATTTTGATTATACAAATTATTCAGTAGCAAGGTCGAAATACACGATTATGAACAAACAACGGTATGGCAAATACATAACAAAGATGAAGAATGAGATGATGTCGAATCCTAAATCTTTTTATGGTTTTATTAACAATAAACTTCGATGTAATGGTTTCCGAAAGTGTTTGCAATTTGGACAAGTTGCAGCGGACGATGATATTGGAATCTCAAATATGTTTGCATCATTTTTTAGAACCACTTTTTCCACCAAACCGGACGAGGACTCTTTTTGATATCCCTACCCGATTTCTGAATTCTCATCTATACACTTAGACACCCATAGTTTTGATATTTCTACTGTGTTGGAAAACTTAAGATGCCCCATAAGTATGACAGCTCCTTGGCCAGATGGAATCCCAGCATGCATACTGAAACATAGTGCGGAAAATCTTGCTCTTTCACTTTATATATTCTTCAAGAAATCTTTACATTCTGGGTATTTTCCTGAAATGTGGAAGGAGTCTTACATTGTTCCTTTATTAAAGTCGGGTAAGAGAACTGACGTTTCCACTTATAGAGGTATCGCGAAGCTTAATCCTATACCAAAGTTATTTAGGAAACTTGTAACAGATTCCGTATCATTCCAAATATCGTCAATTTTATCAAAATACCAGCCTGGTTTTCGAAAACATCGCTTGACATTCACGAATATTATAGAGCTCACTACGGTTGTGAACGATGGATTTAGAAAGAAAGAAGAAGTACTTACGTATACGAACGATGTCAAAATATTTCTGTCGTATAATCTCGAGACGTATCAAAGATTACTGCAATCTGATCTTAACAGTTTTTTGACTGGTGCAAAAACAATCTACTGGAACTAAACATTAAAATATGTAAGCATATGATATTTTTTCGACTATGTAATATACAATCAAGTTATTATTTTAATGGCCGATTAATTGAATCTGTCTCATCTATGAACGACCTTGGGATCCTTTTAGATCACCGACTAGACTTCCGCGAGCATATTTCTGTGATTACTAACAAGGCATATAAAAGCCTAGGCTTTATAAAACGCAGATCCAATAGTTACTAAGCTGTGGCATATTTCTTTTGTGTGTTGTATCTAAGAGTACGATTCTGTAGGATGGGACCCAGGTTACCGTATTCATTTCAATACAATTTTTATTATTTTGCCTCAGGAATCGTGGCTGGAACCAGCAGGATTTGCCTAGCTTTAATTACAGATTGAACCTAATTAAGTTACCAACTCTGAAAGGTCGTCGCGTTATGCTGAATGTAATTTTTATACCCTCCACCATAAGATGGGGGGTATACTAATTTCGTCATTCTGTTTGTAACTACTCGAAATATTCGTCTGAGACCCCATAGAGTATATATATTCTTGATCGTCGTGACATTTTATGTCGATCTAGCCATGTCCGTCCGTCTGTCCGTCCGTCCGTCCGTCCGTCCGTCTGTCTGTCGAAAGCACGCTAACTTCCGAAGGAGTAAAGCTAGCCTCTTGAAATTTTGCACAAATACTTCTTATTAGTGTAGGTCGGTTGGTATTGTAAATGGGCCATATCGGTCCATGTTTTGATATAGCTGCCATATAAACCGATCTTGGGTCTTGACTTTTTGAGCCTGTAGAGTGCGCAATTCTTATCCGATTGAAATTAAATTTTGCACGACGAGTTTTGCTATGATATCCAAGAACTGTGCCAAGTATGGTTCAAATCGGTCCATAACCTGATATAGCTGCCATATAAACCGATCTTGGGTCTTGACTTCTTGAGCCTCTAGAGTGCGCAATTCTTATCCGATTGGGATGAAATTTTGCACGACGTGTTTTGTTATGATATCCAAGAACTGTACCAAGTATGGTTCAAATCGGTCCATAACCTGATATAGCTACCATATAAACCGATCTTGGGTCTTGACTTCTTGACCCTCTAGAGGGCGCAATTCTTATCCGATTGGAATGAAATTTCGCACGACGTGTTTTGTTATGATACCCAACAACTGTGCCAAGTATGGTTCAAATCGGTCCATAACCTGATATAGCTACCATATAAACCGATCTTGGGTCTTGACTTCTTGACCCTCTAGAGGGCGCAATTCTTATCCGATTGGAATGAAATTTCGCACGACGTGTTTTGTTATGATACCCAACAACTGTGCCAAGTATGGTTCAAATCGGTCCATAACCTGATATAGCTACCATATAAACCGATCTTGGGTCTTGACTTCTTGACCCTCTAGAGGGCGCAATTCTTATCCGATTGGAATGAAATTTCGCACGACGTGTTTTGTTATGATACCCAACAACTGTGCCAAGTATGGTTCAAATCGGTCCATAACCTGATATAGCTACCATATAAACCGATCTTGGGTCTTGACTTCTTGACCCTCTAGAGGGCACAATTCTTATCCGATTTGAATGAATTTTTGCACGAAGTATTTCGTTATAATATCCAACAACTGTGCCAAGTATGGTTCAAATCGGTTCATAACCTGATATAGCTGTCATATAAACAGATCTGGGGATTTGATTTCTTGAGCTTCTAGAGGGCGCAATTCCTATCCGATTTGGCTGAAATTTTGCATGACGTATTTTATTTTTACTTTCAACAACTGTGTCAAATAAGGTTCAAATCGGTTCATAACCTGATATAGCTGCCATATAAACCGATCTGGGATCTTGACTTCTTGACCCCTAGAGGTCGCAATTATTATCCGATATGCCTGAAATTTTGTACGATGGATCCTCTCATGACCATCAACAAACGTTGTTTATTATGGTCTGAATCGGTCTAAAGCCCGATACAGATCCCATATAAATCGTTCTCTCTATTTTACTTCGTGAGCCCCAATGGGCGCAATTCTTATACGAATTGGCTGAAATTTTACACAGGTCTCCAACATATAATTTAATAGTGGTCCGAACCGGACCATATCTTGATATCGTTTTAATAGCAGAGCAACTCTTTTCTTATATCCTTTTTTGCCTAAGAAGAGATGCCGGGAAAAGAACTCGACAAATGCGATCCATGGTGGAGGGTATATAAGATTCGGCCCGGCCGAACTTAGCACGCTTTTACTTGTTCTAATGAACATTATTCATGGTATAATATTATAAGGTTTTATTTTAGACAGGCTTTATATAAACGTTCCAATCAGACCAACTCGTCATTATCAACTACTTCAAATAAATTATTATACCACCAATTATGTAAATAATGATCCCTTGAGGCGGCCTCTTCTTTGAATTCAACAAATTTTATATTTAATTGATCTATCAGAAAGTTATTAGTCGATAAAAGAAGTTAATTTTATACTTGAATTATATATAGTACTAACCGAACCGGTCCCGCTCCGCTGCGCCTTCTTTAACTTCCTAATATATTTTTAGGGTGGGGACACTTCGCCCTGAATGCGGATTTCGAATTCGTGCCATTGTAGTCGATGACCATGAGCGCGTTCGAATCCTGGTGAGAACATGGCACAAAGCGGTGTTTATCCCCGCTGTTTATCCGGAAAGCACTCATTGATGTGTGAGAATTTGTCCCTTCTCGGTTCCTGGTGGTAATGTTCTTATTAGGGTGAAGATGGCACCTCAGACATTTTGACTCAAATATGCTTACTTGGACCCAAATTTAAATACGGTATTCTTTTTTTTGGTTTCCAATAAATTTTATTTGATACCCTTATTGCCCCGATCGGTCCACTTTTGATTTTGGGGTGTGTTTTTGGCATAAGGGGAGGGTCCGTCCCCCTTCCGATACCGAAAAATTATATAGCCTATATTTCCTTCCAGAGAAACCTACACAATATGCGAACATTTCGAGAAAATCGGTTACGCCGTTTTTAAGCCTATACGGAACAAACAATCCGAGTCCCATAAATCCGTGATTGGCTAATGTGCCCATTTTGGGCGTTTTTGTGGGGGTGGGATGAATTTGTACGTAATATTCGTTATCTACTCCCGCATACTTTTCATTTGATACCTATATTGTCATTATCGGCCCACTTTTGATTTTGGGTGGTGTTTTTGGGGTAATGGTGGATGGTCCGTTCCCTTCCGTTATCAATAAATTATCAAGCCTATTCCTACTTCCTGACCATATTCTTAATCTACTCCTGATTATCTTTCATTTGAGTCCCATATTGTCAGGATCATCAAATAAACCTATTTTAAGGGGTTTTGGGGCTGGGGTGACATCCCAATTGCTTAGACTCTTGAATACCTTTAATTTGAGTCATATATTGTCTTAATCGGTCCACTTTTATTTTTAAGGTGAGAGTCCGCCCCCCTTTCGATACCAAAAAGTTATATAGCCTATGTTTCCTTCCAGACCAACCTACACAATCTGTGAAAATTTTAAAATAATAGGTTCTGCCGTTTTTGAGTCTATATGAAACAAACAAACAAACCGGCAAACAAATAAACAAATATATAAACACAATTTGAATTTTATATATAAGATTTAAACCGCTATATTCTTAAAAGCCAAAAAAGTGTATATATATATATATATATATATATTTCTCTTTGTATATATATAAAATTAGCAGCTAATTTTAAGATGAATAAATAAAAATTAAACAAGTAAAAGCGTGCTAAGTTTGGTCGGGCCGAATCTTATATACCCTCCACCATGGATCGCATTTGTCGAGTCCTTTTTCCGGCATCTCTTGTTTGGCAGAAAAGGATATAAGAAAAAATTTGCTCTGCTATTAGAACGATATCAAGATATGGTCCGGTTTGGACCACAATTTAATGATATGGTGGAGACCTGTGTAAAATGTCAGCCAATTCGTATAAGAATTGCACCCTTTGGGGGCTCAAGAAGTAAAATTTAGATCGATTTATATGGCAGCTGTATCGGGCAAAAGACTGATTCAGACCATAATAAACACGTATGTTAATGGTCATGAGAGGACCCGTCGTACAAAAATTCATTCAAATCGGATAAGAATTGCGCCCTCTAGGGGCTCAAGAAGTCAAGAAGTCAAGACCCAAGATCTTTTTCTATGACAGCTATATCAGGTCATGGACTGATTTGAACCATACTTGGCACAGTTATTGGATATCATAACAAAACACGTCGTGCAAAATTTCATTCAAATCGGATAGGAATTGCGCCCTCTAGAGGCTCAAGAATTAAGACCCAAGAACGGTTTATATGACAGCTATATCAGGTTATGGACTGATTTGAACCATACTTGGCACAGTTATTGTATATCATAACAAAACACGTCGTGCAAAATTTCATTCCAATTGGAATAAGAATTGCGCACTCTAGAGGCTCAAGAAGTCAAGACCCCAGATCTGTTTACATAACAGCTATATCATGTTATGAACCGATTTGAACCATACTTGGAACAATTGTTGGATATGAAAACAAAATACTTCGTGCAAAAATTCATTCAAATCGGATAAGTATTGCGCACTCTAGAGGTTCAAGAAGTCAAGACCAAAGATCGGTTTATATAGCAGCTATATCAAAACATGGACCGATATGGCCCATACACAATACCCACCGACCTACACTAATAAGAAGTATTTGTGCGGCTAGCTCTACTCCTTCGGAAGTTAGCGTGCTTTTGACAGACAGACGGATGGACATGGCTAGATCGACATAAAATTTCGCGACGATCAAGAATATATATACTTTATGGGGCCTCAGACGAATATTTCGAGTAGTTACAAACAGAATGACGAAATTAGTATACCCCCCATCCTATGGTATTGAGATCCATATATATTGGGTTGCCCAAAAAGTAATTGTCGGTAATATAGTAGTAATATAGTCGGCGTTGACAAATTTTTTCAACGGCTTGTGACTCTGTAATTGCATTCTTTCTTCTGTCAGTTATCAGCTGTTACTTTTAGCTTTGCTTTAGAAAAAAGTGCGCGAAATTTTATTTACATTTGTTTGTTTGGCGTCATTTTTAATATGGGTACCACATGTATTGAAAGAAATTCATTTAACAAACCGAATCAACGCTTGTGATATGCACCTTAAACGCAATGAATTCGATCCGTTTTTAAAACGAATCATAACTGGAGATGAAAAGTGGATTGTTTACAACAACGTTAGTCGAAAACGATCATGGTCCAAGCATGGTGAATCAGCTCAAACCACTTCAAAGGCTGATATCCACCAAAATAAGGTTATGCTGTCTGTTTGGTGGGATTGGAAGGGTGTGGTATATTTTGAGCTGCTTCCAAGGAACCAAACGATTAATTCGGATGTTTACTGTCAACAATTGGACAAATTGAATACAGCCATCAAGGAGAGGCGACCAGAATTGGTCAATCGTAAAGGTGTCATATTCCACCAGGACAACGCTAGACCGCACACATATTTGGTCACTCGCCAAAAACTGAGTGAGCTTGGCTGGGAACTTTTGATGCATCCACCATATAGCCCTGACCTTGCACCATCAGACTACCATTTATTTCGATCTTTGCAGAACTCCTTAAATGGTAAAACTTTCGGCAATGATGAGGTTATTAAATCGCACTTGGTTCAGTTTTTTGCAGATAAAGGCCAGAAGTTCTATGAGCGTGAAATACTAAATTTGCCAGGAAGATGGCAAAAGGTTATCGAACAAAATGGCAATTATATATTTGATTAAAGTTCATTCTAAGTTTTATTAAAAATGCATTTATTTCTTTTAAAAAATCCGCAATTACTTTTTAGGCAACCCAATAATACTAGCAAACCCGGGCCCGCTCGGCTGCGCCTTCTTTTACTTTATATGGAATAAAAGTTTCCTTGGAATATTTATTTTCGACAATTAAAGATCTTTTAGTGGAATAC
Organism: Stomoxys calcitrans; assembly: GCF_963082655.1. Lineage (NCBI taxonomy): Eukaryota > Metazoa > Arthropoda > Insecta > Diptera > Muscidae > Stomoxys > Stomoxys calcitrans. The sequence continues at coordinate 136,578,502 of NC_081554.1, read as the reverse complement.
CATGCTACGAATATAGTATATCGCTGGACTAACAGTTTAACAATATAAGTGCCTTTATCTGAATCCCACATGGTTTATTGGTTTATGAATTTAAGTTTGGATGTAAGGCGTTCTCCATTCTTAAAATACTTAATTTCCGCCCGATATTCTCATGATGTCTGATTTAGTGGTGTTTTCGGGGGAGAGGCGGTCACCCAGATACTTGGCCCTGAAAAAATATCAGCATCGTGCTCTTCTATCAAATACCATTTATTTAGACCCCATATTGCCATTGACTTAAGAGGAGTTCACAGGATGAGGCGTCCCCCAAACACATGGCCCCAAAATTGGTTATCAATTAGAGGTATCGCGAAGCTTAATCCTATACCAAAGTTATTTAGGAAACTTGTAACAGATTCCGTATCATTCCAAATATTGTCAATTTTATCAAAATACCAGCATGGTTTTCGAAAACATCGCTTGACATTCACGAATATTATAGAGCTCACTACGGTTGTGAACGATGGATTTAGAAAGAAAGAAGAAGTACTTACGTATACGAACGATGTCAAAATATTTCTGTCGTATAATCTCGAGACGTATCAAAGATTACTGCAATCTGATCTTAACAGTTTTTTGACTGGTGCAAAAACAATCTACTGGAACTAAACATTAAAATATGTAAGCATATGATATTTTTTGGACTATGTAATATACAATCAAGTTATTATTTTAATGGCCGATTAATTGAATCTGTCTCATCTATGAACGACCTTGGGATCCTTTTAGATCACCGACTAGACTTCCGCGAGCATATTTCTGTGATTACTAACAAGGCATATAAAAGCCTAGGCTTTATAAAACGCAGATCCAATAGTTACTAAGCTGTGGCATATTTCTTTTGTGTGTTGTATCTAAGAGTACGATTCTGTAGGATGGGACCCAGGTTACCATATTCATTTCAATACAATTTTTATTATTTTGCCTCAGGAATCGTGGCTGGAACCAGCAGGATTTGCCGAGCTTTAATTACAGATTGAACCTAATTAAGTTACCAACTCTGAAAGGTCGTCGCGTTATGCTGAATGTAATTTTTATACCCTCCACCATAAGATGGGGGGTATACTAATTTCGTCATTCTGTTTGTAACTACTCGAAATATTCGTCTGAGACCCCATAGAGTATATATATTCTTGATCGTCGTGACATTTTATGTCGATCTAGCCATGTCCGTCCGTCTGTCCGTCCGTCCGTCCGTCTGTCTGTCGAAAGCACGCTAACTTCCGAAGGAGTAAAGCTAGCCTCTTGAAATTTTGCACAAATACTTCTTATTAGTGTAGGTCGGTTGGTATTGTAAATGGGCCATATCGGTCCATGTTTTGATATAGCTGCCATATAAACCGATCTTGGGTCTTGACTTTTTGAGCCTGTAGAGTGCGCAATTCTTATCCGATTGAAATTAAATTTTGCACGACGAGTTTTGCTATGATATCCAAGAACTGTGCCAAGTATGGTTCAAATCGGTCCATAACCTGATATAGCTGCCATATAAACCGATCTTGGGTCTTGACTTCTTGAGCCTCTAGAGTGCGCAATTCTTATCCGATTGGGATGAAATTTTGCACGACGTGTTTTGTTATGATATCCAAGAACTGTACCAAGTATGGTTCAAATCGGTCCATAACCTGATATAGCTACCATATAAACCGATCTTGGGTCTTGACTTCTTGACCCTCTAGAGGGCGCAATTCTTATCCGATTGGAATGGAATTTCGCACGACGTGTTTTGTTATGATACCCAACAACTGTGCCAAGTATGGTTCAAATCGGTCCATAACCTGATATAGCTACCATATAAACCGATCTTGGGTCTTGACTTCTTGACCCTCTAGAGGGCACAATTCTTTTCCGATTTGAATGAATTTTTGCACGAAGTATTTCGTTATAATATCCAACAACTGTGCCAAGTATGGTTCAAATCGGTTCATAACCTGATATAGCTGTCATATAAACAGATCTGGGGATTTGATTTCTTGAGCTTCTAGAGGGCGCAATTCCTATCCGATTTGGCTGAAATTTTGCATGACGTATTTTATTTTTACTTTCAACAACTGTGTCAAATAAGGTTCAAATCGGTTCATAACCTGATATAGCTGCCATATAAACCGATCTGGGATCTTGACTTCTTGACCCCTAGAGGTCGCAATTATTATCCGATATGCCTGAAATTTTGTACGATGGATCCTCTCATGACCATCAACAAACGTTGTTTATTATGGTCTGAATCGGTCTAAAGCCCGATACAGATCCCATATAAATCGTTCTCTCTATTTTACTTCGTGAGCCCCAATGGGCGCAATTCTTATACGAATTGGCTGAAATTTTACACAGGTCTCCAACATATAATTTAATAGTGGTCCGAACCGGACCATATCTTGATATCGTTTTAATAGCAGAGCAACTCTTTTCTTATATCCTTTTTTGCCTAAGAAGAGATGCCGGGAAAAGAACTCGACAAATGCGATCCATGGTGGAGGGTATATAAGATTCGGCCCGGCCGAACTTAGCACGCTTTTACTTGTTCTAATGAACATTATTCATGGTATAATATTATAAGGTTTTATTTTAGACAGGCTTTATATAAACGTTCCAATCAGACCAACTCGTCATTATCAACTACTTCAAATAAATTATTATACCACCAATTATGTAAATAATGATCCCTTGAGGCGGCCTCTTCTTTGAATTCAACAAATTTTATATTTAATTGATCTATCAGAAAGTTATTAGTCGATAAAAGAAGTTAATTTTATACTTGAATTATATATAGTACTAACCGAACCGGTCCCGCTCCGCTGCGCCTTCTTTAACTTCCTAATATATTTTTAGGGTGGGGACACTTCGCCCTGAATGCGGATTTCGAATTCGTGCCATTGTAGTCGATGACCATGAGCGCGTTCGAATCCTGGTGAGAACATGGCACAAAGCGGTGTTTATCCCCGCTGTTTATCCGGAAAGCACTCATTGATGTGTGAGAATTTGTCCCTTCTCGGTTCCTGGTGGTAATGTTCTTATTAGGGTGAAGATGGCACCTCAGACATTTTGACTCAAATATGCTTACTTGGACCCAAATTTAAATACGGTATTCTTTTTTTTGGTTTCCAATAAATTTTATTTGATACCCTTATTGCCCCGATCGGTCCACTTTTGATTTTGGGGTGTGTTTTTGGCATAAGGGGAGGGTCCGTCCCCCTTCCGATACCGAAAAATTATATAGCCTATATTTCCTTCCAGAGAAACCTACACAATATGCGAACATTTCGAGAAAATCGGTTACGCCGTTTTTAAGCCTATACGGAACAAACAATCCGAGTCCCATAAATCCGTGATTGGCTAATGTGCCCATTTTGGGCGTTTTTGTGGGGGTGGGATGAATTTGTACGTAATATTCGTTATCTACTCCCGCATACTTTTCATTTGATACCTATATTGTCATTATCGGCCCACTTTTGATTTTGGGTGGTGTTTTTGGGGTAATGGTGGATGGTCCGTTCCCTTCCGTTATCAATAAATTATCAAGCCTATTCCTACTTCCTGACCATATTCTTAATCTACTCCTGATTATCTTTCATTTGAGTCCCATATTGTCAGGATCATCAAATAAACCTATTTTAAGGGGTTTTGGGGCTGGGGTGACATCCCAATTGCTTAGACTCTTGAATACCTTTAATTTGAGTCATATATTGTCTTAATCGGTCCACTTTTATTTTTAAGGTGAGAGTCCGCCCCCCTTTCGATACCAAAAAGTTATATAGCCTATGTTTCCTTCCAGACCAACCTACACAATCTGTGAAAATTTTAAAATAATAGGTTCTGCCGTTTTTGAGTCTATATGAAACAAACAAACAAACCGGCAAACAAATAAACAAATATATAAACACAATTTGAATTTTATATATAAGATTTAAACCGCTATATTCTTAAAAGCCAAAAAAGTGTATATATATATATATATATATTTCTCTTTGTATATATATAAAATTAGCAGCTAATTTTAAGATGAATAAATAAAAATTAAACAAGTAAAAGCGTGCTAAGTTTGGTCGGGCCGAATCTTATATACCCTCCACCATGGATCGCATTTGTCGAGTCCTTTTTCCGGCATCTCTTGTTTGGCAGAAAAGGATATAAGAAAAAATTTGCTCTGCTATTAGAACGATATCAAGATATGGTCCGGTTTGGACCACAATTTAATGATATGGTGGAGACCTGTGTAAAATGTCAGCCAATTCGTATAAGAATTGCACCCTTTGGGGGCTCAAGAAGTAAAATTTAGATCGATTTATATGGCAGCTGTATCGGGCAAAAGACTGATTCAGACCATAATAAACACGTATGTTAATGGTCATGAGAGGACCCGTCGTACAAAAATTCATTCAAATCGGATAAGAATTGCGCCCTCTAGGGGCTCAAGAAGTCAAGAAGTCAAGACCCAAGATCTTTTTCTATGACAGCTATATCAGGTCATGGACTGATTTGAACCATACTTGGCACAGTTATTGGATATCATAACAAAACACGTCGTGCAAAATTTCATTCAAATCGGATAGGAATTGCGCCCTCTAGAGGCTCAAGAATTAAGACCCAAGAACGGTTTATATGACAGCTATATCAGGTTATGGACTGATTTGAACCATACTTGGCACAGTTATTGTATATCATAACAAAACACGTCGTGCAAAATTTCATTCCAATTGGAATAAGAATTGCGCACTCTAGAGGCTCAAGAAGTCAAGACCCCAGATCTGTTTACATAACAGCTATATCATGTTATGAACCGATTTGAACCATACTTGGAACAATTGTTGGATATGAAAACAAAATACTTCGTGCAAAAATTCATTCAAATCGGATAAGTATTGCGCACTCTAGAGGTTCAAGAAGTCAAGACCAAAGATCGGTTTATATAGCAGCTATATCAAAACATGGACCGATATGGCCCATACACAATACCCACCGACCTACACTAATAAGAAGTATTTGTGCGGCTAGCTCTACTCCTTCGGAAGTTAGCGTGCTTTTGACAGACAGACGGATGGACATGGCTAGATCGACATAAAATTTCGCGACGATCAAGAATATATATACTTTATGGGGCCTCAGACGAATATTTCGAGTAGTTACAAACAGAATGACGAAATTAGTATACCCCCCATCCTATGGTATTGAGATCCATATATATTGGGTTGCCCAAAAAGTAATTGTCGGTAATATAGTAGTAATATAGTCGGCGTTGACAAATTTTTTCAACGGCTTGTGACTCTGTAATTGCATTCTTTCTTCTGTCAGTTATCAGCTGTTACTTTTAGCTTTGCTTTAGAAAAAAGTGCGCGAAATTTTATTTACATTTGTTTGTTTGGCGTCATTTTTAATATGGGTACCACATGTATTGAAAGAAATTCATTTAACAAACCGAATCAACGCTTGTGATATGCACCTTAAACGCAATGAATTCGATCCGTTTTTAAAACGAATCATAACTGGAGATGAAAAGTGGATTGTTTACAACAACGTTAGTCGAAAACGATCATGGTCCAAGCATGGTGAATCAGCTCAAACCACTTCAAAGGCTGATATCCACCAAAATAAGGTTATGCTGTCTGTTTGGTGGGATTGGAAGGGTGTGGTATATTTTGAGCTGCTTCCAAGGAACCAAACGATTAATTCGGATGTTTACTGTCAACAATTGGACAAATTGAATACAGCCATCAAGGAGAGGCGACCAGAATTGGTCAATCGTAAAGGTGTCATATTCCACCAGGACAACGCTAGACCGCACACATATTTGGTCACTCGCCAAAAACTGAGTGAGCTTGGCTGGGAACTTTTGATGCATCCACCATATAGCCCTGACCTTGCACCATCAGACTACCATTTATTTCGATCTTTGCAGAACTCCTTAAATGGTAAAACTTTCGGCAATGATGAGGTTATTAAATCGCACTTGGTTCAGTTTTTTGCAGATAAAGGCCAGAAGTTCTATGAGCGTGAAATACTAAATTTGCCAGGAAGATGGCAAAAGGTTATCGAACAAAATGGCAATTATATATTTGATTAAACTTCATTCTAAGTTTTATTAAAAATGCATTTATTTCTTTTAAAAAATCCGCAATTACTTTTTAGGCAACCCAATAATACTAGCAAACCCGGGCCCGCTCGGCTGCGCCTTCTTTTACTTTATATGGAATAAAAGTTTCCTTGGAATATTTATTTTCGACAATTAAAGATCTTTTAGTGGAATACCATGCTACGAATATAGTATATCGCTGGACTAACAGTTTAACAATATAAGTGCCTTTATCTGAATCCCACATGGTTTATTGGTTTATGAATTTAAGTTTGGATGTAAGGCGTTCTCCATTCTTAAAATACTTAATTTCCGCCCGATATTCTCATGATGTCTGATTTAGTGGTGTTTTCGGGGGAGAGGCGGTCACCCAGATACTTGGCCCTGAAAAAATATCAGCATCGTGCTCTTCTATCAAATACCATTTATTTAGACCCCATATTGCCATTGACTTAAGAGGAGTTCACAGGATGAGGCGTCCCCCAAACACATGGCCCCAAAATTGGTTATCAAATTCGTTTTCTAATCTCAAATATTTTTCATTTGAGCCACGTATTGTATTGGTCGAAATTTTTTTTCCTTTGGAGGTGTTTTGGGAAAGGGGTGATACCCTCAATACATGGTCCTACATTTGGATATCAAATTCATATTCTACTCCAAAATACCTTCATTTGAGACCCATATTGCGATGGTCAGTAAAAAATTGCTTTTTTGGATTATTTTGGGAAAGAGGTAGACCCCCAAAAAATTGGTCCTGAAAGTGGGTATCAATTTTTGCTCTACCCCCCAATACCTTTCATTTAAGCTCCACATTGACATGGTCGGTAAATATGCCCGATTTAGGGGTGTTTTGGGTATTGGGGTGGTCCCCCAAACACTAAGCCTGGAAATATATATCAGCAACGTGCTCTATTCGCATATAACTATATACCATTTATTTGAACCCCATATTGCCATTGGCCTCAAAATTGGATATCAATTTCGTTTTCTAATCTTATTTACACTCTTTATTGCAAATGTCAGCAAATTGCTATTGGCCCTAAAAACCATAAATATTTAACTCCACTCTCTTTAAGACCCAAATTGTCTTGGTGAGCCAATACGTTCTATTTGGGGGTTGTTATGGTGGTGAGATGTTCCCTAGTCAGTTGGTCCCTAATGTTGATATCAGATACGTTGTATACTCCCAAATACTTTTAATTTGAGCTCCATATTTTCATAGGCCGCAAACATGATTGGCTTGGGGGTTATTTTGGGGGATGGGCGGCCACTAAGTGATGTGACCTTGAAAATATATATCGGATTCGTGCTCTACTCTAAAAACCCATTTATTGAGCCTCATATTGCAATAGTCAGAAAATACATACTATTGTATTTGGGTGGTGTTGTGGGGGTGGGGTGGCCCCATAGACACTTTCCCGAATATTGATATCAAATTCATGCTTTACTCTCAAAGACCTTTCATTTGAGCCCTATATTTCTATGGTCGTAAATTTATCTCCTTTGGGGTATGTTTTTGGTGAGAGGTGGCCCCCCAAACACTTGATCCCATATTTAGATATCAGGTTCGTATTCTACATTAAAATACCTTTTATTTAAGCCTCATATTCCCATGGCCAGTAAATAAGTCCTGTTTGGGGGGGGTGTTCTGGGGAAGGAAGAGACCCCCAGAAATGTGGTCCCACATTTGGATATCAGATTCGTATTCTACTCGCAAATACCTTTCATTTGAGTCCCATATTGCCATGGTAGGTAAATATGTCCGATTTAGAGGTGTTTTGGGGCTTGGGTGGTCCCCCTAACACTTGGTCCGACAATTGGATATCAGACACGTTTTCTTATCCTAAATACCTTTCATTTGAGTACCATATTGTCGTGATTGGTGTAAATATGTGTTTGGTAGGTTTTTGGGTGGGACAGGCCCCCTAGGTACCCCATCCGAAATTCGGATACCAAATTTTTATTTTTAGGGTACTATATGAGATCACACAAAGTTTCGCTTAAATCGCACCACCCATCTCCGAGATCTGGCGTTTCTGAAAATTTGGGTAAGAGGAAGGGTCCGCCCCCCCTTCAGATATTAAAAATGTAGTACCCTATTTTCACCACGGGGTCATTATGCACCATCTGTGAAAATTTCAAGAAAATCGGTTCAGCCCTTTCTGAGTCTAAAGGGACACACAAACATACAAACAAACAAACAATCAGGATAGAATAGGACAGCAATAAAAGGACTTTGGTAGTAGAGTACACCTTTTACGAGACCCGAAGCCCTAAATATTTCGATCGCCACGTTCGAAATGCTTGACGTTATGGGGCTCAAACATAATCGTGCTCTAGCACCATGATGATATTATTTCAGAGACCGCCCGCTTAACTCCCTTCAAACCGGTCATGTTTGCTTACTATGGCAAGTTTGGGGGTCGTCTCACCCAATAAACTCCCCCTAAGCCAATTGAAATTGCGGCTCAAATAAAAAGATTTTAACAGTAGACCACTATGCTGATATTTTTTCAGGGCTAAGTGCGTGGGTGGCCGCTCCACCCGCGCATACATATGTACCCCTAAAACTGAATATATTTGTGGATTATGGCAAAAATTGGCTGAAATCTGATATCGGTTTTATGCCCAAGTGTTTCAGGGACGACTCATCTCACAAACTCCCCCTGAACCACACATATAACCCGACAATAGCAATATTTAGCTTAAATGTGGATTTTGGGAGTAGAGTAGAGGAGAATCTGATATCGACTTTCGGTGCAAGGGGTTTGGCTACTCCAATCTACCACCATAACCAAGGGAATGAATTAGATCTAATATCCAAACTTCAACTTCTCCTTACACTATTTTCAAAAACGCGAACTTTGGATACCCACCACCTCGGGTATGTATATATGTAAACCACCTTTCGTCAAAATCCGGTGAAAAATACATACCTTATGCCCCATAGCATCTATATCGAAATATGTTCCGATTTGAACCAACTACTTATGAGTATAAGTCATTGTTCAATTGTGTATAACAAACTATTGGTTTTTTACTAGCTTTATCTAAAAATAAAACCATCTGGACCATATACGATACGGATGTCGAAAATCCTAACAAAATCGGATTATAAATGCGCCCTTTATGGGGCCAAGACTATAATCTGGGCCGATTTGAGCCAAATTGAAGAAAAATGTCGAAGGGCGTAACACAACTCACTGTCCCAAATTTCGGCGATATCAGACAATAAATTCGCCTTTTATGGGCCGAAAACCTAAAATCGAGAGATCGGTCTATATCGCAGCTATATTCAAGTCTGGACCGATCTGGACCAAATTGAAGAAGGATGTCGAAGGGCTTAACGCAACTCATTGTTCCAAATTTTAGCAAAATCGGATTATTAATGTGGCTTTTATGGGCCTAAGACCCTAAATCGGCGGCACGGTCTATTTGACAGCTATATCCAAATCTGGACCAAATTGATGAACGTTGGTGAAGGGCATTGCACAACTCACTGTTCCAAATTTCGACAAAATCGGATAATAAATGTGGTTTTTATGGGCTTAAGACCCTAAATTGGAGGATCGGTCTACATGGCAGCTATATCCAAATCTGGACCGATCTGGACCGAATTGACAAAGGATGTCGATGGTCCTAACACAACTTACTGTCCCAAATTTCAGCAAAATCGGATAATAAATGTGGCTTTTATGGGCCTAAGACCTTAAATCGGAGGATCGGGCTACATGGCAGCTATATCCAAATCTGGACCAAATTGACGAGGGTTGTCGAAGGGCTTAACAGAACTCACTGTCCCAAATTTCAGAAAAATCGGATAATAAATGTGGCTTTTATGGGCCTAAGACCCTAAATCGGCGGATCGGTCTATATGGTGGCTATATAAAGTCCGATATAGCCCATCTTCGAACTTAACCTGCTTCTGGACAAAAAAAGAATCTGTGCAAAGTTTCAGCTCAATATCTTTATTTTTGAAGACTGTAGCGTGATTTCAACAGACATACGAACGGACATGTCTAGATCGTCTTAGATTTTTACGCTGATCAAGAATATATATACTTTATAGGGTCGGAAATAGATATTTCGATGTGTTGCAAATGGAATGACAAAATGAATATACCTCCATCCTTCGGTGGTGGATATAAAAATAACAAGTAAAAGCATGCTAAGTTCGACCGGGCTGAATCTTTTATACCCTCCACCATGAATCGCATTTGTCGAGTTCTTTTCCCGGCATCTCTTCTTAGGCAAAAAAAAAGGATATAAGAAAAGATTTGCTCTGCTGTTATAGCGATATCAAGGTATGGTCCGATTTGGACCACAATTAAATTATATGTTGGAGACCTGTGTAAAATGTCAGCCAATTCGAATAAGAATTGCGCCCTTTAGGGGCTCAAGAAGTACAATAGAGTGATCGATTTATATGGGAGCTGTATCGGCCTATAGACCGATTCAGACCATAATAAACACGTATGTTAATGGTCATGAGAGAATCCGTCGTACAACATTTCAGGCAAATCGGATAATAATTGCGACCTCTAGAGGCTCAAGAAGTCAAGATCCCAGATCGGTTTATATGTGTTGAAAATACTTTATGTTATTCTACTTTAGTTCAACATAATTAATTTGATTAAGTTACCTTAGTATTAATTGTTGTGTATTGAAAAAATTATTTTCATTTTCCATATCACTCTGTATACTGAATTTAAACAAAGCACACACATTTAAATTCCATTGCGTACATATTTTGTCTCAATAGGTAATGGGCCCAGAACTCATAACGCGAATTTTGAGCAAATAAGAATAATTCAAACTACGTAATCTGGACTAGCAATTCAAAGGCCGTTGTTTCTGTTGGTCAGAAAAATATTGAATTGGTGAGCTTTGTGTACCGGGGACAGAAATTCAAATGGTGAAATTTTCTGTTGGACAGAAAATTTGTTAAATTGGGAAGCTGTGTATACCTGGAAAAGCGATTCAAAGGCTGAAATTTGTTGAAAAATGTCTACGTTTAATGGACGCATTCCGTTGTTCAACGACAACAATTTTTTGACATGGAAAACGCAAATGGAGGCTATTTTGCATAAAAATAGATTGCTGAATATTGTGATGGGTGAAGAAAAATGTCCGGAAGTTCCAATTTTACCTCAAAATGCAACGAGTGAGCAGAGAACTCAATTTGAAACCAAGATGGAGACCCTGAAAAAATTCAAGGAAAAGGATATGGATGCAAGAGCCGAAATTTTGATATCCTTGGAAGCAAACATAGTGAGTATGGTGAGACATATCAAGTCATCAAGTGAAATGTGGAAACATCTGGAAGATACTTGTGAAGACGCATAGTTTATTCTTCATCTGTGCATCTTTTCACATTGCTTCAATAGTTTCTATGTTCTTATTGTGCCTCGAAGTATATAATGACTGCTACTTATTTTCTAAGATTTTCTTTGAAAATGAATGCAATCCCATACGCTTCAATTTCTGAAAAAAAATAATAAAACACAAGTTATAAAAGCATGGGCAATATAATTTGCTACAAGTGTTTTTTTTTTGAAAATTTAATCAATTTTTTTTAAATTGCGCTTTTAGAATTTCTTCAAATTTTTTTGGATTCATTTTGAATTTTTTTGGATTTATTTTGAATTTTTAAAATTTTTTTTTATATTTTTTTAAACTATTTTCAAAAAATTTTATTAATTTTTTTGTTGAAATATACTTGACTATTTTTCTTTTGCACATTTCCGCATTTTTTTAAATTTTTTTTGGATTTTTTTGGATCGAAAGACTATCAGAAAGAAGATAGAATGCTACAGGAAGCTGCTAAACTTCAAAATGTCTGAAAACCAGAGCGTGTCGGAATTTTTAATTGAATTCGACGTTTGTGCTGCTTCGATTCGTGAAATGGGTGTTGAATTGGATGAAGACCTTCTTGCGGTTATAATTGTAGATGCATTGCCAGAGAAATTTTCAGCTATTAAGGCTGCCGTGGATACTGCAAACGAATTTCCGAAAGTTAAGGTGTTGAAGGCGGGTTTGTTGGAAATTGGTGATAAAAATGCGTTAGATCAAGATTCTGCAATTAAAGCTAAACATTACGCAAGAAAGCAACATCAATATGGTTCAAATTACAACAAAACTCAAGCTGAAGGTATGTTCAAAAAGACTTTTAAATGTTTTCGTTGTAAAAAGTAAGGACATAAAGCCAGCGAATGTAGAGCAAAATTGTCATTTGAGGAAAACTCTCGCGGTGTTGAGGAAAAAGCAAATTGCATGGGTGCAACATAAACTGCTACGATCGTGAAATCTAATCGCGAATGGATAATAGATAGTGGAGCGACTTCCCATATGTGTAATGAGGAATCTCTATTTATCCAACTCAACAAAGGCTATAATGGTAAAATAAAACTGGCAGACGACAAAGAGGTATGTATCAAAGGTATTGGTAAAGTTCCGATTTTTGTAAATGTACAAGGAAAAAAGAAGACCAAACACTTTGATAACGCACTATATGTACCACATTTGAAATGTAATCTTGTGTCGACCAGTAAAGCTACAGACTCCGGTTGTAAAGTAATCATGGAGGGCAAAAAGGCTTTAATTTTGAGAAAAAATGAAATTTTGATTGAAGGCCACAAGAGAAACAATGTATATTTCGTCAATTTGTTTGAAGATAAAAAGGCTGCAAATACAGTGCATCAAAGCAACGAAAAGAATTTTAATTTGTGGCATCGGCGATATGGGCACTTAAATTGTAAGGACTTAAGCCGACTTTCGTCTTTTTCTATGGTAAATGGATTGCCAAATTTGAATGCGATGCAAATTGATTGCGAAGCTTGTATTCGTGGAAAGCAGACTAGATTATCCTTCCCACATAAAAATGAAAAATCTTCCACGGAAATATTGCAACTTATTCACACAGACTTATGTGGTCCTATGAAGTGTGAGTCTATGGGACGAAGTATTTATTTTGCAACTTTCATTGACGATTTCTCTCGTAAAGTGTATGTCTATTTTCTGAGACAAAAGAACGAATATTTAGAGAAATTTAAAGAATTTAAACAGGCTGTTGAAAATGAAACTGGAAAAAGGATAAAAATACTTCGAAGTGACAATGCAAAAGAGTTGGTTGGGGCAGATTTTTCGAATTTTTTGAAGAAAAATGGAATTAAACGTCAGCTAACAGTGGAGTACACCCCTCAACAGAATGGCGTTTCCGAACGTATGAATCGTACTTTGGTGGAAATGGGTCGTTCCTGTATGTTAGATGCTGATTTACCAACTTCCTTGTGGGCGGAACTGATTAACACGTCAGTGTATATAAGAAACAGATGTCCGACAAATCTAAACAATGAAAAAACTCCTAAAGAAATATGGACTGGTAAGAAACCTTGCGTGAAACATTTACGCCAAAAAGGATGTAAGGCTTTCGTTTTAAACAAGAAGTCCAAATCCAAATGGGAAGCCAGGAGTGATGAACATATATTAGTGGGCTATTCCGTTGAATCAAAGGCATATCGATTATGGAGACCAGGCACTAAACAAGTTGTAAAAAGTCGTAACGTAAGATTCATTGAGAATGAATTGTACAAGAATGTGAACAAAACAAACAAAGAATTGTTTTATGAATTTGAAATCAAATCTCCAAAAATTGATAATGATGATCAACGATTCGATGATGATCGGTCATCCGATGATGTTGACCATGAGACGGATGACGAGTTTTCTGAGTGTGACAACTCGGAATTTTCAAATGAAGACTGTCAAAGTGGTGAGAGTTCCAATGAAATTCCAAACGAGAATGTCAGAGATGCTGGAAGTAATAACCAAGACCAGTTTGAATCCATAAAGAAGAGGCTTAGATCGTGGACGTTTAAAAAAAAAGATGAGTCGTCTAATATGGTTGATGAAAAATGTATGGACCCAAGATCAATAAATGAGGCTTTATCATCAAATCATGCAGATGAATGGCGTAAAGCAATTGAATCAGAATACGCGTCATTGATGAAGAATAATACCTGGACTTTGACAAACTTGCCTGAAGGAAGAAAAGCTGTCGGTTGCAAATGGGTTTTCAAGTCGAAAATAAAACTTGACGGGACAGTTGAAAAACGAAAAGCGAGACTTGTAGCAAAAAGCTATACTCAAGTCATGGGCTTAGACTACGTTGATACATTTGCCCCAGTTGTAAGGCAAACTTCATTGCGATTGATTTATGCTTTGTCATCTTAATCTTCAATTAAGACAATTGGATGTATCAACTGCTTTTCTAAATGGCACACTGGACGAAGAAATATACATGGAACAACCAGAGATGTTTGTTCAGGAGGCAACAAAACATAAAGTGTGTAAATTGGAAAAAGCCATCTATGGACTCAAACAATCTGGACGACAATGGTTTAAATGCATTGATGCTATAATTTTAGAGTTTGGATTACATCGATCAAACTATGACCAGTGCATTTATTATGTCCAAAGTGAAGATACACTTATGATTGTTGCACTATATGTAGACGATATAGTAATCGCAAGTAATAACCAAATGATGACCAAAAAATTTGTGAAGGCACTGCAATCTAAATTTGATATTCAAGACTTAGGCGTACCACAACATTGTATTGGTCTTGAAGTAAATGTAAAGCCAAATGAAGTATCGATTTGGCAGTCAGGATATATAAAGTCCGATATAGCCCATCTTCGAACTTAACCTGCTTCTGGACAAAAAAAGAATCTGTGCAAAGTTTCAGCTCAATATCTTTATTTTTGAAGACTGTAGCGTGATTTCAACAGACATACGAACGGACATGTCTAGATCGTCTTAGATTTTTACGCTGATCAAGAATATATATACTTTATAGGGTCGGAAATAGATATTTCGATGTGTTGCAAATGGAATGACAAAATGAATATACCTCCATCCTTCGGTGGTGGATATAAAAATAACAAGTAAAAGCATGCTAAGTTCGACCGGGCTGAATCTTTTATACCCTCCACCATGAATCGCATTTGTCGAGTTCTTTTCCCGGCATCTCTTCTTAGGCAAAAAAAAAGGATATAAGAAAAGATTTGCTCTGCTGTTATAGCGATATCAAGGTATGGTCCGATTTGGACCACAATTAAATTATATGTTGGAGACCTGTGTAAAATGTCAGCCAATTCGAATAAGAATTGCGCCCTTTAGGGGCTCAAGAAGTACAATAGAGTGATCGATTTATATGGGAGCTGTATCGGCCTATAGACCGATTCAGACCATAATAAACACGTATGTTAATGGTCATGAGAGAATCCGTCGTACAACATTTCAGGCAAATCGGATAATAATTGCGACCTCTAGAGGCTCAAGAAGTCAAGATCCCAGATCGGTTTATATGTGTTGAAAATACTTTATGTTATTCTACTTTAGTTCAACATAATTAATTTGATTAAGTTACCTTAGTATTAATTGTTGTGTATTGAAAAAATTATTTTCATTTTCCATATCACTCTGTATACTGAATTTAAACAAAGCACACACATTTAAATTCCATTGCGTACATATTTTGTCTCAATAGGTAATGGGCCCAGAACTCATAACGCGAATTTTGAGCAAATAAGAATAATTCAAACTACGTAATCTGGACTAGCAATTCAAAGGCCGTTGTTTCTGTTGGTCAGAAAAATATTGAATTGGTGAGCTTTGTGTACCGGGAACAGAAATTCAAAAGGTGAAATTTTCTGTTGGACAGAAAATTTGTTAAATTGGGAAGCTGTGTATACCTGGAAAAGCGATTCAAAGGCTGAAATTTGTTGAAAAATGTCTACGTTTAATGGACGCATTCCGTTGTTCAACGACAACAATTTTTTGACATGGAAAACGCAAATGGAGGCTATTTTGCATAAAAATAGATTGCTGAATATTGTGATGGGTGAAGAAAAATGTCCGGAAGTTCCAATTTTACCTCAAAATGCAACGAGTGAGCAGAGAACTCAATTTGAAACCAAGATGGAGACCCTGAAAAAATTCAAGGAAAAGGATATGGATGCAAGAGCCGAAATTTTGATATCCTTGGAAGCAAACATAGTGAGTATGGTGAGACATATCAAGTCATCAAGTGAAATGTGGAAACATCTGGAAGATACTTTTGATCGAAAGACTATCAGAAAGAAGATAGAATGCTACAGGAAGCTGCTAAACTTCAAAATGTCTGAAAACCAGAGCGTGTCGGAATTTTTAATTGAATTCGACGTTTGTGCTGCTTCGATTCGTGAAATGGGTGTTGAATTGGATGAAGACCTTCTTGCGGTTATAATTGTAGATGCATTGCCAGAGAAATTATCAGCTTTTAAGGCTGCCGTGGATACTTGTAGCAAAAAGCTATACTCAAGTTATGGGCTTAGACTACGTTGATACATTTGCCCCAGTTGTAAGGCAAACTTCATTGCGATTGATTTATGCTTTGTCATCTTAATCTTCAATTAAGACAATTGGATGTATCAACTGCTTTTCTAAATGGCACACTGGACGAAGAAATATACATGGAACAACCAGAGATGTTTGTTCAGGAGGCAACAAAACATAAAGTGTGTAAATTGGAAAAAGCCATCTATGGACTCAAACAATCTGGACGACAATGGTTTAAATGCATTGATGCTATAATTTTAGAGTTTGGATTACATCGATCAAACTATGACCAGTGCATTTATTATGTCCAAAGTGAAGATACACTTATGATTGTTGCACTATATGTAGACGATATAGTAATCGCAAGTAATAACCAAATGATGACCAAAAAATTTGTGAAGGCACTGCAATCTAAATTTGATATTCAAGACTTAGGCGTACCACAACATTGTATTGGTCTTGAAGTAAATGTAAAGCCAAATGAAGTATCGATTTGGCAGTCAGGATATATAAAACAGTTAGTAAAGAAATACGGGCTAGAAAACTGCAAACCTGTGAAAATTCCTATGTCTGCAAATGTGAAACTAGAAAAGGACCCAAACAGTGAAGAAGAAAGGGAAAAAGTGGATGAAAAAGTCTATCAAGAATTAATTGGTTATTTATTGTACGTAGCATTGCATAGTAGACCAGATATTGCATGTGCAGTTAACATGTTATCGCAATTTTCAAAAGACCCTCGGAAACAACATTATAATGCTGCTTTGCAAGTAATAAGGTACTTGAGTACAACAAGGAATGCAGCAATAATATATAAAAAGAATTCGGCACCTCTCATGGAATTCTGTGACGCCAATTGGGCTCAAGATATCAATGATAGGAAATCTCAAACTGGGTTCTGTTTTCTCCTAGCAGGTGGAGCGGTCACCTGGGAATCCAAAAAACAAAAGGTGGTTGCACATTCTAGTGCTGAAGCGGAATATATAGCTTTGACTGAATCAGCTAAAGAAGCCTCATATTTAAGTTACATACTTGAAGAACTTGGATTATTCAATGGCAATGGCGTTGAGCTGCGGTACTTGCCTACACAAGATATGTTGGCAGATGTTCTAACAAAACCAGTACCGAAACCAAAACATATTTATTGTTCTAATAATATGGGCATTAAACTTAATTGTTAAATTAATAATGTTGAGGAGGCATGTTGAAAATACTTTATGTTATTCTACTTTAGTTCAACATAATTAATTTGATTAAGTTACCTTAGTATTAATTGTTGTGTATTGAAAAAATAATTTTCATTTTCCATATCACTCTGTATACTGAATTTAAATAAAGCACACACATTTAAATTCTATTACGTACATATTTTGTCTCAATAAAATGGCAGCTATATCAGGTTATGAACCGACTTGTACTTTATTTGACATAGTTGTTGAAAGTAACAATAAAAAACGTCTTGCGAAATTTCAGCCAAATCGGATAGAAATTGAGCCCTCTAGAAGCTCAAGAAGTCAAGTCCCCAGATCTGTTTACATAACAGCTATATCAGGTTATGAACCGATTTGAACCATATTTGGCACAGTTGTTGGATACCATAACAAAAAACTACGTGCCAAAATGCATTCAAATTGGATAAGAATTGCGCCCTCTAGAGGCTCAAGAAGTCCGACCCAAGATCGGTTTATATGACAGCTATATAAGATTATGGACCGATTTGAACCATACTTGGCGCAGTTGTTGGATATCGTAACAAAACACGTCGTGCAAAATTTCATTCCAATCGGATAAGAATCTCGAGGCTCAAGAAGTCAAGACCCAAGATCGGTTTATATGGCAGCTATATCAAAACATGGACCGATATGGCCCATTTACAATACCAACCGACCAACACTAATAAGAAGTATTTGTGCAAAATTTCAAGCGGCTAGCTTTACTCCTTCGGAAGTTAGCGTGCTTTCGACAGACAGACGGACGGACGGACGGACATGGCTAGATCGACATAAAATTTCACGACGATCAGGAATATATATACTTTATGGGGTCTCAGACGAATATTTCGAGTAGTTACAATCAGAATGACGAAATTAGTATACCCCCCATCTTATGGTGGAGGGAATAATAAACAAGTAAAACCGTGCTAAGTTCGGCCGGGCCGAATCTTATATACCCTCCACCATGGATCGCATTTGTCGAGTTCTTTTCCCGGCATCTCTTCTTAGGCAAAAAAAGGATACAAAACAAGTAAAAGCGTGCTAAGTTCGGCCGGGCCGAATCTTATATACCCTCCACCATGGATCGCATTTGTCGACTTCTTTTCCCGGCATCTCTTCTTAGGCAAAAAAGGATATAAGAAAAGAGTTGCTCTGCTATTAAAACGATATCAAGATATGGTCCGGTTCGGACCACAATTAAATTATATGTTGGAGACCTGTGTAAAATTTCAGCCAATTCGTATAAGAATTGTGCCCATTGGGGCTCACGAAGTAAAATAGAGAGAACGATTTATATGGGATCTGTATCGGGCTACAGACCGATGCAGACCATAATAAACACGTTTGTTGAAGGTCACGAGAGGATCCATCGTACAAAATTTCAGGCATATCGGATAATAATTGCGACCTCGAGGGGTCAAGAAGTCAATATCCCAGATCGGTTTATATGGCAGCTATATCAGGTTATGAACCGATTTGAACCTTATTTGACACAGTTGTTGAAAGTAAAAATAAAATACGTCATGCAAAATTTCAGCCAAATCGGATAGGAATTGCGCCCTCTAGAAGCTCAAGAAGTCAAATCCCCAGATCTGTTTATATGACAGCTATATCAGGTTATGGACCGATGTAAACAATACTTGGCACAGTTGTTGGATATCATAACGAAATACTTCGTGCAAAAATTCATTTAAATCGGATAAGAATTGTGCCCTCTAGAGGATCAAGAAGTCAAGACCCAAGATCGGTTTATATGGCAGCTATATCAGGTTATGGACCGATTTAAACCATACTTAGCACAGTTGTTGGGTATCATAGCAAAACACGTCGTGCGAAATTCCATTCCAATCGGAAAAGAATTGCGCCCTCTAGAGGCTCAAGAAGTCAAGACCCAAGATCGGTTTATATGGCAGCTATATCAGGTTATGGACCGATTTGAACCATACTTGGCACAGTTGTTAGATATAATAACAAAACACGTCGTGCAAAATTTCATTTCAATCGGATAAGAATTGCGCACTCTAGAGGCTCAAGAAGTCAAGACCCAAGATCGGTTTATATGGCAGCTATATCAGGTTATGAAGCGATTTCAACCATACTTGGCACAGTTGTTGGATATCATAACAAAACACGTCGTGCAAAATTTCATTCTGATCGGATAAGAATTGCGCACGCTAGAGGCTCAAGAAATCAAGACCCAAGATCGGTTTATATGGCAGCTATATCAGGTTATAAACCGATTTGAATTATACTTGGCACAGTTGTTGGATATTATAACAAAACACGTCGTGCAAAATTTCATTCCAATCCGATAAGAATTGCGCAATCTAGAGGCTCAAGAAGTCAAGACCCAAGATCGGTTTACATGGCAGCTATATCAAAACATGGACCGATATGGCCCATTTACAATACCAACCGACCTACACTAATAAGAAGTATTTGTGCAAAATTTCAAGCGGCTAGCTTTACTCCTTCGGAAGTTAGCGTGCTTTCGACAGACAGACGGACGGACGGACGGACGGACGGACGGACGGACGGACGGACGGACGGACAGACGGACGGACATGGCTAGATCGACATAAAATTTCACGACGATCAAGAATATATATACTTTATGGGGTCTCAGACGAATATTTCGAGTAGTTACAAACAGAATGACGAAATTAGTATACCCCCCATCTTATGGTGGAGGGTATAAAAAGATTTGCTCTGCTATTAGAGCGAAATCAAGATATGGTCCGGTTTGGACCACAATTATATTATATGTTGGAGACGTGTGTAAAATGTCAGCCAATTCGAATAAGAATTGCGCCCTTTGTGGGCTCAAAAAGTAAAATAGAGAGATCGATTTATATGGGAGCTTTATCGGGCTATAGACCGATTCAGACCATAATAAACACGTATGTTGATGGTCATGAGAGGATCCGTCGCACAAAATTTCAGGCAAATCGGATACGAATTGCGCTCTCTAGAGGCCCAAGAAGTCAAGACCCAAGATCGGTTTATATGGCAGCTACATCAGGTTATGGACCGATTTGAACCATACTTGGCACAGTTGTTGTATATCATAACAAAACACGTGGTGCAAAATTTCGTTCTAATCGGATAAGAATTGCGCACTCCAGATGCTGAAGAAGTCAAGACCCAAGATCGGTTTATATGACAGCTATACCAGGTAATGGCACGAAATGAATCATACTTTGCATAGTTGTTAGAAGTGATACTAAAACACTATGTGAAAAATTCAGTCAAATCGAATGAGAATTGCGCCCTCTAGAGGCTCAAGAAGTCAAGACCAAAGATCGGTTTATATGGCAGCTATATCAGGTTATGAACCGATTTGAACCATATTTGGCACAGTTGTTAGATATCATAACAAAATACTACGTGCCAAAATTCATTCAAATTGGATAAGAAATGCGCCCTCTAAAGGCTCAAGAAGTCAAGACCCAAGATCGGTTTATATGACAGCTATATAAGGTTATGGACCGATTTGAACCATACTTAGCACAGTTGTTGGATATTGTAACAAAACACGTCCTGCAAAATTTCATTCCGATCGGATAAGAATTGCGCACTCTAGAGGCTCAAGAAGTCAAAACCTCAGATCGGTGTATATGGCAGCTATATCAGGTTATGGACCGATTTGAATCATACTTGTTACAGTTGTTGGATATAACAACAAAACACGTCGTGCAAAATTTCATTCCAATCGGATAAGAATTGCGCACTCTAGAGGCTCAAGAAGTCAAGACCCAAGATCGGTTTATATGGCAGCTATATCAAAACATGGTCCGATATGGCCCATTTACAATACCAACCGACCTACACTAATAAGAAGTATTTGTGCAAAATTTCAAGCGGCTAGCTTTAATCCTTCGGAAGTTAGCGTGCTTTCGACAGACAGACGGACGGACGGACATGGCTAGATCGACATAAAATTTCACGACGATCAAGAATATATATACTTTATGGGGTCTCAGACGAATATTTCGAGTAGTTACAATCAGAATGACGAAATAAGTATACCCCCCATCTTATGGTGGAGGGTATAAAAATATATATTTTTGTAGGAGTTTCAAATCATGCTGTATTTTAATGTGCAAATTCAGGCACGCTGTAACTTTTCCAATAGTGACAGCGTGCCTCAATTCGTACGTTAAAATACCTTTTTGTTTGAGGCACATGCAACAAATTGGGGTTTTTCCATATATTTAACGGTTGGTCGCAATTTTTCTCTTGAGTCGTGATTTCGTATCATCAAACAATTCATGTAACTCAATTCGAAATTGCGTACTCTAATGCGTACTAATAATTAGTATACCCCTTTTTTGGTAGTGGGTATGAAATCATGTTTGCTGTAACTTGTTTAAGGTATTTGTGAATTGCATCTTATCTTAAAACGTTATAGCGTTAAAACGTTTAAAATTTTTACGAATTAACAATTTCTTTAACTATTTTAACCGCTACTAAATCAGACATTTTTGTTTAAACAAAAAAATTACACCTTCAATTTAAAGCAAACAGTCAAAGTTTGCTGTTACCAGCTAATTAATTTCTCTAGTTCCCTAGATGACTGAAGAATGTTTTCATAGCCTTTAGAGCATCAGGGGATCTATGACCTACAGCAAGGGGGAAGTCATTTATGTGCCCTTTCTTAGATTCTGTCATATAAACAAAAACGGGATTCATGTATAAGTTTGTTTTCTATCCTTCTAGCTGCAAGGCAGTAATGTTTGTACCACAATGCCTTTTCCGTGAGCACAGTTGTACAATGCACATTCATGTCAGAATGTCTACTATGAGCGCCGGAAAATGGCACAAGTGAAATGTATGCATTTTTCGCTGACGTTTGCCATTTCCAGATCAACGTTCAATGAATGCATGCATGTCCTTTGGGGACATGTGTTCTCGGAGTAAAACTGTTAAAGAATGGCTGTTCACTTTTAGGGTGGAAATTGAAGCAGTTGAATTTATGTCCTTCCGAAAATGTCGAAAAAGAAATTAGGGAGAATTTGCAATGCATAAAAGAAGACGTGACTGATTTTATTAAGCTATATTTAATACAAACTTAATATTGTATAGTACAAGAAAATTTGATAAATACTCGCATTAAACCATCTGGTTTTTATTGAACGTTCTAATGGCTTAAGATTTTTTCCCAACCCATTTTTGCAAATAAAAACACTACTAAATTTCCCATGGACATTCCACTAAGGAACAGGGAATACTTCTTTCATATCAGTGAGTGCAGTCCAATTAAAGTTTAAGCTCAATAATGATAAGGGGCCTCCTTTTTATGCCGATTCCGAACGGCGTGCCGCATAGCGACACCACTTGGTAGAGAAGTTTTAACAATTAACACTATCTTTAGGTTGGGTTAGGTATGGACATAGGAAACGTAACCTCGAAAAAGCGTGCTAAATTCGGCCAGGCCGAATCTTATATTTAGCGTGCTTTCGAAAGACAGACGGACGAACGGACATAGCTAGATCGACTTAAAATGTCATGACGATCAAGAATATACATACTATATGGGGCGTCAGACGAATATTTCGAGTAGTTACAAACAGAATGACGAAATTATTATACCCCCATCCTATGGTGGAGGGTATAAAAAAAAATTTTAAGTTAGGAATTCCGTGCTACTTACAACAACCTTATCAAAATCCTATCCTTTTAATTTTGGCATAGATGCATCCACTTGATGTTGATTATATACACTCAGAGAAATGTATTAGTAAAAACAGCAAAAAAGTTTATTATAACAACAACAAATTTGCTGAGAATAAGACAACATTAATTTTTTGCAAGCATTTTCTACTGTTTTCTAATGATAAGTATTTATTTATTCTTAAAATGAATGAATACTTTAAAAACTCGCCGAATAAAATTTTACCAAATTCTACACAATTTAATATTTTTTGATGATTTGAAATAACGCTAGAAAAAATATCTACTGAAAATAAATTTTTGATTTTAAACAAAAAGGAAATATCTAAACTACAGTGTTTGTTAAAATCAGCAAACTTACTTTTCTCCGTATATACTTATAAAGGGTGATTTTTTTGAGGTTAGGATTTTCATGCATTAGTATTTGACAGATCACGTGGGATTTCAGACATGGTGTCAAAGAGAAAGATGCTCAGTATGCTTTGACATTTCATCATGAATAGACTTACTAACGAGCAACGCTTGCAAATCATTGAATTTTATTACCAAAATCAGTGTTCGGTTCGAAATGTGTTCATTCACCGTAACGTTGCGTCCAACAGCATCTTTGAAACAAGTAAAAGCGTGCTAAGTTCGGCCGGGCCGAATCTTATATACCCTCCACCATGGATCGCATTTGTCGACTTCTTTTCCCGGCATCTCTTCTTAGGCAAAAAAGGATATAAGAAAAGAGTTGCTCTGCTATTAAAACGATATCAAGATATGGTCCGGTTCGGACCACAATTAAATTATATGTTGGAGACCTGTGTAAAATTTCAGCCAATTCGTATAAGAATTGTGCCCATTGGGGCTCACGAAGTAAAATAGAGAGAACGATTTATATGGGATCTGTATCGGGCTACAGACCGATGCAGACCATAATAAACACGTTTGTTGAAGGTCACGAGAGGATCCATCGTACAAAATTTCAGGCATATCGGATAATAATTGCGACCTCGAGGGGTCAAGAAGTCAATATCCCAGATCGGTTTATATGGCAGCTATATCAGGTTATGAACCGATTTGAACCTTATTTGACACAGTTGTTGAAAGTAAAAATAAAATACGTCATGCAAAATTTCAGCCAAATCGGATAGGAATTGCGCCCTCTAGAAGCTCAAGAAGTCAAATCCCCAGATCTGTTTATATGACAGCTATATCAGGTTATGGACCGATGTAAACAATACTTGGCACAGTTGTTGGATATCATAACGAAATACTTCGTGCAAAAATTCATTTAAATCGGATAAGAATTGTGCCCTCTAGAGGATCAAGAAGTCAAGACCCAAGATCGGTTTATATGGCAGCTATATCAGGTTATGGACCGATTTAAACCATACTTAGCACAGTTGTTGGGTATCATAGCAAAACACGTCGTGCGAAATTCCATTCCAATCGGAAAAGAATTGCGCCCTCTAGAGGCTCAAGAAGTCAAGACCCAAGATCGGTTTATATGGCAGCTATATCAGGTTATGGACCGATTTGAACCATACTTGGCACAGTTGTTAGATATAATAACAAAACACGTCGTGCAAAATTTCATTTCAATCGGATAAGAATTGCGCACTCTAGAGGCTCAAGAAGTCAAGACCCAAGATCGGTTTATATGGCAGCTATATCAGGTTATGAAGCGATTTCAACCATACTTGGCACAGTTGTTGGATATCATAACAAAACACGTCGTGCAAAATTTCATTCTGATCGGATAAGAATTGCGCACGCTAGAGGCTCAAGAAATCAAGACCCAAGATCGGTTTATATGGCAGCTATATCAGGTTATAAACCGATTTGAATTATACTTGGCACAGTTGTTGGATATTATAACAAAACACGTCGTGCAAAATTTCATTCCAATCCGATAAGAATTGCGCAATCTAGAGGCTCAAGAAGTCAAGACCCAAGATCGGTTTACATGGCAGCTATATCAAAACATGGACCGATATGGCCCATTTACAATACCAACCGACCTACACTAATAAGAAGTATTTGTGCAAAATTTCAAGCGGCTAGCTTTACTCCTTCGGAAGTTAGCGTGCTTTCGACAGACAGACGGACGGACGGACGGACGGACGGACGGACAGACGGACGGACATGGCTAGATCGACATAAAATTTCACGACGATCAAGAATATATATACTTTATGGGGTCTCAGACGAATATTTCGAGTAGTTACAAACAGAATGACGAAATTAGTATACCCCCCATCTTATGGTGGAGGGTATAAAAATACGGTCCAATGATTCCACCAGCGTACAAACCACACCAAACAGTGCATTTTTCGGGATGCATGGGCAGTTCTTGAACGGCTTCTGGTTGCTCTTCACTCCAAATGCGGCAATTTTGCTTATTTACGTAGCCATTCAACCAGAAATGAGCCTCATCGCTGAACAAAATTTGTCGATAAAAAAGCGGATTTTCTGCCAACTTTTCTAGGGCCCATTCACTGAAAATGATTTGCAAGCGTTGCTCGTTAGTAAGTCTATTCATGATGAAATGTCAAAGCATACTGAGCATCTTTCTCTTTGACACCATGTCTGAAATCCCACGTGATCTGTCAAATACTAATGCATGAAAATCCTAACCTCAAAAAAATCACCCTTTATTATATAAAACAAGTTAAAAGGCGTTAAGTTCGGCCGGGCCGAACTTTGGATACCCACCACCTTTCATCAAAATTCGGTGAAAATTCCATACCTTATACTCATATACCTCATACCAATCTGAACTTTATACGACACGGATGTCAAAAAGCCGAACATTAGTTACTGTGTCAAATTTCAGTGAAATCGGATTATAAATGCGCCTTTTATGGGGCCAAGACTTTAAATCGAGATAACGGTCTACATGGCAGCTATATCCAAATCTGGACCGATTTGGGCCACGTTGCATAAACATGTCGAAGAGTCTAACACAAAGCACTGTCCCAAATTTCGGCGAAATCGGACAATAAATGCCTATTTTATGGCCCTAAACCTTAAATCGTGAGATCGGTCTATATGGCAGCTATATTCAAATCTGGACCGATCTTGCCAAAATTGAAGAAGAAGAGCCTAACCAAACTCACTGTCTCAAATTTCAGCGACATCGGACAATAAATGCGTCTTTTATGGCCCTAAAACCTAAAACCTAAATATCGGTCTATATGGCAGCTATATCCAAATCTGGACCGATCTGTGCGATATTGCAGAAGTATGTCAAAGGGCTTAACTTAACTCACTGTTTCAAATTTCGGCGACATCGGACAATGAATGAGCATTTTATGGGCCCAAAACCATAAATCAAGAAATCGGTCTATATGACAGCTATATCCAAATCTGAACCGATCTGGACCAAATTGAAGAAATATGTCAAAGGGCCTAACACAACTCACTGTCCCAAATTTCAGCAAAATCGGATAATAAATGTGGCTTTTATGGGCCTTAGACCCTAAATCGGAGGATCGGTCTATATGGGGGCTATATCAAGATATAGTCCGATATAGCCCATCTTCGAACTTAACCTGCTTATGGACAAAAAAAGAATCTGTGGAAAATTTCAGCTCAATATCTCTATTTTTAAAGACTGTAGCGTGATTTCAACAGACAGACGGACGGACATGTTTAGATCGTCTTAGATTTTTACGCTGATCAAGAATATATATACTTTATAGGGTCGGAAATGGATATTTCGATGTGTTGCAAACGGAATGACAAAATGAATATACCCCCATCCTTCGGTGGTGGGTATAAAAATCTTTAAAATGCTATGACTGCCCAATAAATAAAACTATTTAGGCTGCTGTATAAATTTCTGGCCTAATAATGAAAATGCAAATCTTATATATATCCAGTAAGGAAAGGCAAAGTCGGGCGGAGCCGACTATATAATACCCTACATAACCGAGTATACGTAATACTTTTAATATATAGCATTTATATTCAAATCTAGTCAGACTTTATTTTGCATACCTATTGAAATATCGAATAGAACTTTGTAGGATTTTCTTAGAGAGTTGTGGCTTCTATAGTCTTAAGAGTCGAAACGCATAAAAGATGTATATGGGAATTTTATCTAAATCTGATTCGATTTTGATGAAATTTTGCACACGTACTGTGATGTAAATTAAAAAATCTCATGAAAAATTTTGCAGAGATCGGACAACTTTAAAAGGGCGTTTTGATTGAAAGATATATATGGGAGCTATATATAGATCTGATCCGATTCTGATGAAATTTTGCACACATATTGGGACGTCACAAGAAGCACTTCGTTCCAAATTTGATAAAAATCGAATCAAAATTGTGCCTTATACGGCCTCAAAAGACCATATCGGATGAAAGATATATATGGGAGCTTTATAAAAATCTGATCCGATTCTGATAATATTTTGCACACATATTGGGACTTCACAAAAAGCACTTCGTGTTAAATTTGGTAAAGATCGGACCAAAATTGTGCCTTCTACAGCCTTACTAGGTCATATCCGATTAAAGTTATATATGGGAGCTATATCTAAATCTGAATCGATTTAGATGAAAATTTGCACATGTATTAAGACGTCACTAAACATCTCATGCTAAATTTGGTAAAGATCCGACCGAAATTGTGGCTCCTACAGCTTCAAATGGGCATATTGGGTGAAAGATATACATGGGAGCTATATCTGAATCTGTATCGATTTCAATGAAATTTTACACACATATTAAGACGTTCGAAAAACTCTTTATGCCAAATTTTGTAAGCATTGGACAAAAATTGTGCCTTCTACGGCCTTAAAAGTCCTTATCGGATGAAAGATATATATGGGGGGTACATATAAATCTGATCCGATTTTGATGAAATTTGGCAAAGATATTTGGACGTTAAAAAACGCACTTCGTGCCATATTTGGTAAAGATCGGACTATCGGACTTTAAAACAGCTATATCTAAATTTGGACCGATTTTTCAAAATCAATAGCGTTCGTCCTTGGACCAAAAAAGAGACTTATGCAATATTTTGTGAAAATCGGACAACAAATGCGACCTGTACCTTGATTACAAGAATACATGGACAGACAGACAGACGGACAAACGGACATAGCCAAATCGAATATGGAAGTGATTCTAAGCCGATCCGTATACTTATCAATGGATCTAGCTCTTCTCCTTCTTAGCGTTGCAAATAATTGCACTTTGTAATGTAAATGCAATTTGTATTTGTTTGTAGGTTTGTTTGTTTGTGTGTTCCTTATAGAATCAGAAAAGGCTGAACCGATTTTCTTGAAATTTTCACAGATGGTGCATAGTGATCCCGTGGTGAAAATAGGGTACTACATTTTTTAATATCTGAAGGGAGGGCGGACCCTCCCCCTTACCCTAATTTTCAGAAGCGACAAATCTCGGAGATGGGTGGTGCAATTAAAGCGAAATTTTGTGTGCTCTCATATAGTACGTATCTGATATCGAATTTTCGGACCAAGTGTTAGGGGGACCTCCCCAACCCCCAAAACACCCCTAAATCGGACATATTTACCGACCATGGCAATATGGGACTCAAATGAAAGGTATTTACGAGTAGCATACGAATTTGATATCCAAATGTGGGACCACGTTTTTGGGGTTCCACCCCTTTCCCAAAACACCCCCAAACAGGACTTATTTACTGACCATGGGAATGTGGGGCTTAAATAAAAGGCATTTGAGTGTAGAATTCGAATCTGATATCCAAATATGGGACTAAGTGTTTGAGGGCCGTCTCTCCCCAAAAACATCCCCCAAAGGGGACAAATTTACGACCATAGCAATATTGGGCTCAAATGAAAGGTCTTTGGGAGTAAAGCACGAATCTGATATCAATATTCGGGAAAAGTGTCTATGTCGATCGAACATGTTCATATGTCCATATGTATTTTCGACCAAATAATACGGTAAAATCGCATCTCATCTTCGGATGAAGTACATTCTAGCAATGCATTTAATATGCCTTTAGCAAAATAAAACGCATTCACTTTTCCATTTTTATTTATTTCTTTTTAATATTTTGCCAAGAAACATTCAATAAAGTTGTCTGCCACTGTTCTAAATATCAACAAAATCGGGTGATTATGGCCCGATATGGATCATTTTCGGTTCGGATATCGGGGGCCTAAGTACAACTCGCGGTTTATAATTTCAACGAATTCGAAGACAATGATCAGATTCTTTACTTTAGCTTAATATTTCAATTTTTGAAAGCTGTAGGGTGATTACAACAGACGGTCACACAGACATCGTTGTTTTGACTTTAAATTTGGTAGAAATTGGTTCTCTAACATGTTTCGATAACGATTTAACGAAAGTTAACTCTAAAGTTATCTCGAGTTAATTTAATTATCATAAATTTTTATTTCAATTTGCAAAATAACAAATTCGTTAACCAAAAAAAGTGCATTTGAAAGGTTTTCATTTTGTTGGCGCGGAGTGGATTTTGAGATTGGAAATCGCTCCGCTTCGAAAACTTGCTCCCGCTCCGACAAAAAAGGACTTATCCGCTCCTACCAACACTCCAATCCACTGCGCTTTTTGCTTGTTATTTGAATTATTTACTTCGCTTCGCAATAATTTTCCTTTAACTCGTAATAGGTCATTATTTTTGGAAGAAAAATTCACTCAAGAAGAGCTACGACGGAGGTATCCATTAAACGGTTGATGATCTGCATCTGTTTCCAGTGAAACGGCAGATCTAGAGCCCGGGAGTAGGCTTAGACTGGACTCCAAAGACCCAACAGCTGCAGGGGTGGTATCAGGCCGTTGCCGCTACTGAAACCACGACTTGTGCAGCGGTTGCTCCAGGCTCCATTAGCTGACAGACGACTGGTCAGCAGGGGCTTTTGACATAGACACCTGGTTCGAGTCTTAAGGACAAGGCCGAATCTATTCTATCTTCGCATACCTCCGATTTGCCTAAGCCATCGGCTTTTCCTTGCAAACCAACACGCTCTTTAAGAAGTTGAAATAAAAGAAGATGCCTCGCTCTCAGGTTTATTGAGGGGCTTGGTGCAAATGATCCTAAGACTCTCACTAATAGCGAGAGCGACTCCCTAAATTGCGCTCGGTGATTCGCTGCACAGGCTACCCCAAAGACTACACGTCTAGATTCGGAAACTGCATCGCAGTCAGCCAAAAGGCCGTGGTCACCTGGAGGGACTCTCATGCCTGAAAGAACTAAGGCGAACAATAGTAAGATGGGTCCAAGAACCTTTGCTAATGTCGCTAGGGACTGTTTGGTAATGGCAGTTGTCGACAAGTGAGAAGAACAGGGCTGCACACCTAGGAATAATTGGAGTGTAATAGTCAATAAACTGTCATCAGTATCGGTGCCGATACAGATTAATTGCCTTGGGGGATCAGCGCTCAATTGAAATGTATCACTGTGTGCAAAAAAAGATTGGTGAGATCTGGCCAAGTTCAGCGCAAGATTTAGTTAAGAAAGAAGATGGCGCATGTGATACTTGAAGGACTAAGGGAATGTAATCCCAATCTTCAACCACCGACTGGAAGTTTGGTAGATTGGATGAGGCTGATGGTGACTGGAGACATGCAGTATTAGTACCAAACTCCGGCTGTCTCGCAGATTCAGAAGGAGTTGTATCCTACGGATTCAACAATTTGAAACTGATGGTCTGTAGAAGCGGTGGGATTGGGGAATCAGGAGACGACTCAGCAGTTGTTATTGAACACTTGCATGAGGAACTATCGACCACATCGTTAAAGTCTGGTGGATTGCAGGAGACTGAAAATCCCCCTGCCACAATCGAAACAGGAAGGGATGCCATCGAAACGGGACCCGACAAGCCCTGTGTGGGTGAGTCATCCAGTTGGACTGGGCTCAAGGTGTGCGCCAGCGGAACTCAAAAAGTACTTCGACAGCAGCAGCTAGTGAAGCATCTAAGGAAGAATCGTCCACACCGCAAGTGTCCAGTTTCCTAAGACTTTCCCATCTGCCCCTGGATGCGTTCGGAAGCTCATCATGACAAGTTCTAACGAATCTTGTGCGGATGAACTCCTGGCGGAATCAGAAGACAAGGCTAACACAACAGTGGTGGAAGTTCTGACACCTGATGATGGTACGATTTTTACATATAAATCTCCACCATTGTAAGGCCGCTTCGGCGGCACAAAGGTCCTCCTGATGGCAGGGGGATTTGACGTGGTAAATATCCAGAAACCATGGGTGTGTGGAAGAATGGTACCTGGACTAAGAATTCCGGGATTTAAACTTCTCAAGGGTACGGGGAATGGGAGCACAGAGCATGAATTTTTGCAAAGAGTAGTCCAAATGTTTTTCTTCTTCCATCGCTAAGCACTGAAGATTTAGTAGTAGCCAGCCTGGAAATTAACTAGTCTCATTACTGGCAGGCTTTCCTATATATGACACACGATTCAGAGATGCCGCATTCTGTACGGAAGAAGAGCCTCATTGTAGGAAGTGATGCAAATGCACATCACCAGATATGTGGAAATTCAGTTGTCAACGAAAGGGTGAGCTGCTTATTAATAAGCTGCTAATTTATAAGTTGCAATCTGGCGATTTGTAATGAAGGGAATAAACCGACCTCTATTACCAGGAACAGGCAGCATTTACTAGATATAACGTTTGTATCGGAAGATATAAGTGTAAGAATATGCGATTGGGAAGTGTTGGGGGACCACATCTTCTCTGATCATTTGTATACCCTCCACCATAAGATGGGGGGTATACTAATTTTGTCATTCTGATTGTAACTACTCGAAATATTCGTCTGAGACCCCATAAAGTATATATATTCTTGATCGTCGTGAAATTTTATGTCGATCTAGCCATGTCCGTCCGTCCATCCGTCCGTCCGCCCGTCTGTCTGTCTATCGAAAGCACGCTTACTTCCGAAGGAGTAAAGCTAGCCGCTTGAAATTTTGCACAAATACTTCTTATTAGTGTAGGTCGGTTGGTATTGTAAATGGGCCATATCAGTCCATGTTTTGATACAGCTGCCATATAAACCGATCTTGGGTCTTGATTTCTTGAGCCTCTAGAGTGCGCAATTCTTATCCGACTGGGATGAAATTTTGCACGACGTGTTTTGTTATGATATCCAACAACTGTGCCAAGTATGGTTCAAATCGGTTCATAACCTGATATAGCTACCATATAAACCGATCTGGGGTCTTGACTTCTTGAGCCTCTAGAGTGCGCATTTCTTATCCGATTGGAATCAAATTTTGCACGACGTGTTTTGTTATTATATACAACAACTGTGCCAAGTATGGTTCAAATCGGTCCATAACCTTATATAGCTGTCATATAAACCGATCTTGGGTCTTGACTTCTTGAGCCTCTAGAGGGCGCAATTCTTATCCAATTTGAATGAATTTTGGCACGTAGTATTTTGTTATGGTATCCAACAACTGTGCCACATATGGTTCAAATCGGTTCATAACCTGATATAGCTGTCATATAAACAGATCTGGGGACTTGACTTCTTGAACTTATAGAGGGTTCAATTTCTATCCGATTAGGCTGAAATTTCGCAAGACGTTTTTTATTGTTATTTTCAACAACTATGTCAAATAAAGTACAAGTCGGTTCATAACCTGATATAGCTGCCATATAAACCGATCTGGGATCTTGACTTCTTGAGCCTCTTGAGGTCGCAATTATTATCCGATTTGCCTGAAATTTTGTACGACGGATTCTCTCATGACCATTATTATGGTCTGAATCGGTCTATAGGCCGATACAGCACCCATATAAATCGATCTCTCTATTTTACTTCTTGAGCCCACAATGGGCGCAATTCTTATTCGAATTGGCTGACATTTTACACAGGTCTCCAACATGTAATTTAATTGTGGTCCAAACCGGACCATATCTTGATATCGCTCTAATAGTAGAGCAAATCTTTTCTTATATCCTTTTTTTGCCTAAGAAGAGATGCCGGGAAAAGAACTCGACAAAAGCGATCCATGGTGGGTGGTATATAAGATTCGGCCCGGCCGAACTTATCACGCTTTTACTTGTTTTATATAAGTTTTAGCCTTGGAGAAAATACTGCAGAAGAAAGGCGGTATCCCAATCCGATTCGCTACAAATTCTACACATCTATACCTTCTAGACCAGAAAAGGAAGCGAAAACTACGTAGGATATAAACATAGTGGTCAAGGGGATCTCGAAGGCTCTCGCTATTGCCAAGCCAAGGGGCAAACAACGACCGCCATGGTGGACCCAGAGCTGGTTGGTCTAATGAAGGACTGCAGAAAACTCTTCAACAGAGCAAAAGCCACAAGTGCACCACACGATTGGGACATCTATAAGGATAATACATCTGAGTCCTCTAGACTAAGAAAGATTCTGTCATCGAGACCTATTACGGTGGGGTATATTCAGAAGTCAGAGAATGTGTGGACAATGTCTAGAACTACTCGTTGATACACATTTCCCGGGAAATTCTCCAACGGACAACGTGGCGCCAGAAGAGCTTGTCGCTGTTATGCATTCGTCGGTGGCTATTAGGGAAATTGTGTCTGAGCCGAAAAAAATTGGGCAATAAGAAGTTTCGACTCCTTTTAGTCGCCAGGTCCTGATGATGTATCACCAGTTGAATTACAAGCTTTGTCTGATAGATTGGTTCCCTGGCTTAGGGAGATATACTCTGCTTGTATCAGAATGTGATATATACCTGTTGGATGGAGGGACACCAAGGTAATTTTCTTTCCGAAAGCAGGAAACCATACTACACGAAGGCGAAAGAATTTCGACTTATTAGTCTGTCATCCTTTATGCTGAAGACTCTTGAGAGGTTGATAGAAACATATCTTAAGGCAAAGATCCCTGGAGATCGCCTGTCGCGGTAGCAGCATGCATATGCAAATGCAAATTTTGCCCATGAACATTCCACTAAGGAATTTCAATGAGTGCATAGCCGAGTTCGAACGGTGTGCTGCAGTGCGCCACCTGTATAGAGAGAAGTTTTACATGGCATAGTACCTCACAAATGTTGCCGGCATTAGGAGGGGAAAACCACCGCTGAACATTTTTTTTTGATGGTCTCGCTAGGATTCGAACCCAGGCGTTCAGCGTCATAGGCGGACATGCTAATCTCTGCGCTACGGTGGCCTCCAACCTCCAACATGCGTATAGTAAAGGCAAATCCACTGAAACAGCCCTTAACGACCTAGTCGGCTTCATAGAGGGTTTTCACGCTGTCAAGGAATATCAAAATTGCAGCCTTTTTAAATAAATTTGAAACCCATGATTTATATGAAACGCGACACGAATTTTTGTCTTATTTTCAAAATTTTACATTAAAATGGATACTAGGAATTAAGAAAAACATGGCAGGGCGTCCATAGGTTGTTTATACAGTTACAGAAAGATATTACAAAGTCTGACAGCTTTAAATTCGTCGATATGCCTAATAATATTGTATTAAAAGTCAATGTTGGTGATGATTGGTTCTATATAATACCAAGATATTTGAACTGCTCAAATTGAAATATAGAATTCGAACAATTTAAACAATTTTTGAATGAATACAAACTCACAAATTTCTGCATAGTTGGTGATTTGAAAGATAGAATCGGTGATAGGCAAACATTATGTAACTACCTGCTATATAATTTATCCAGAAAATCAAAAGAACTCCAACGGTAAACGACTTATGGAACTAATTGGAAATATCGGAGATATTGTCCTAAATGGAAGATCTAAGGGAGATAGCAACGGGGTATAAAGCTTTTGCGGTGTCAGTTATGGGAAGCTCAGTTATTGATTATTGCATTGTTTCACATAGTTTCCTTGTTAATACTGCTGACTTCTCTATTGCACCTAAACCATATTCTGACCACATGACACTGCTCCTTAAAGTAAAAGTACCTGGAATAACAAAGGTTAAGTTCAAAGATGGTCTATATCGGACTACATCTTGCCATATAGACCGATATCTCGATTTAAAGTCTTAGTCCAATAAAAGGCGGATTTATAATCCGATTTTATTGAAATTTTACACTGTGACTCATGTTAGGCTTTTCGACATCCGTGTCGTATATGGTTCAGATCGGTTTATTTTTAGATATAGCTACTTAAAAAACCAATATTTTGTTATTCACAATTGAACAATGACTTGTACTAATAAGATTTACCCCAAATAGGAACATATTTCGATATAGCTGCTATGGGGCATAAGGTAGACATTTTTCACCGGATTGTGACAAAAGCTGGTTTACATATTTGCCCGAGGTGGTGGGAATCCAAAGTTCGGCCTGGCCGAACTTAACTCCTTTTTACTTGTTTTTTGAACCAAAACAGAAGTGGTTCGATTGGAGTTGTGCTAGGTCTCGTAGGAATATGAAAATAAGGCTCGGGGAATATTAAAAACACCACACAAACGTCAATAGGTCAAAATATTACGATTCTCGTGCGAACTACACACGTCTGTGCAACAGCAAGAAATGCTCTGGGTGAAAAAGAGTGTTCAGCGCATTTTAGTAGTATGCTACGTTCAACTTCTGTCAAACTTTTAGCTGGTGCATGCCTTATACTACTGATGCCCTACTGGAATCCCCTATTGAAATGGTCGAATTAGTGTCTGTATTGAAATCTTTAAAACTTAATAAAGCGCCTGGCGATGATGGCAATAGCTATGAATTCTACTTGTTCATGCAAAATATTTTTGCATGAACAAATCCCCTCTAGTTTTTGCAAATCGATTTTGCTACCACTTTTTAAAAAAGGTGACCCGTACATTGCGTCCAATTATCGTGGTCTTTCACTCACTGGCACCATATGCAAAATTTTTAACACCATCCTTCTAAATAGGATCATCGAATGAACTGACAACAATGATATACTAAATAAACCTCAGCCTAGATTCCGGAAACATTATTCTTCGGTGGATAACATTTTCAACTTAGTTAATATTGCAAACATATCGGTTACAAATGGGGACAAATTGTATGCTTTCTTCGTTGACTTTTCATGTGCCTTCGATAGTATTCCTAGAAATATCGTACAAGCTTCCTGCCTTGGATTATTGTCAAAAGTAATATAACTACTGAAGAATATGTACGACAATACTACAAGCTAAATTTTAAGTGGCAATTCACAGCATGGTTGTATATTGAGTCCAGTATTATTTTTACTTTATGTGAGTGATCTCCCGGATATATTACCAGGCGGTGTTAATATTGCAGGGACAAACATAACAAGTAAAAAGGCGGCCGGGCCGAACTTTGGATACCCACCATCTCGGGTATATATGTAAACCACTTTTCATCAAAATCAGGTGAAAATGGCATACCTTATGTCCCATAGCAGTTATATCGAAATATAAATACAAGTCACTGTTCAATTGTGTTTAACGAAATATTGGTCTATTTAGTAGCTATATCTAAAATAAACTGATCTACAACATGGATATCGAAAATCCTAACATAAGCCAATATGTCAAATTTCAGTTAAATCGGATTATATTGGGTTGCCCAAAAAGCAATTGTCGGTAATATAGTAGTAATATAGTCGGCGTTGACAAATTTTTTCAACGGCTTGTGACTCTGTAATTGCATTATTTCCTCTGTCAGTTATCAGCTGTTACTTTTAGCTTGCTTTAGAAAAAAAGTGCGCGAAATTTTGTTTGCATTTGTTTGTTTGGCTTCAATTTTAATATGGGTACCACATGTATTGAAAGAAATTCATTTAACAAACCGAATCAACGCTTGTGATATGCACCTTAAACGCAATGAATTCGATCCGTTTTTAAAACAAATCATAACTCGAGATGAAAAATGGATTGTTTACAACAACGTTAGTCGAAAACGATCATGGTCCAAGCATGGTGAACCAGCTCAAACCACTTCAAAGGCTGATATCCACCAAAAGAAGGTTATGCTGTCTGTTTGGTGGGATTGGAAGGGTGTGGTATATTTTGAACTGCTTCCAAGGAACCAAACGATTAATTCGGATGTTTACTGTCAACATTTGGACAAATTGAATACAGTCATCATGGAGAAGCGACCAGAATTGGTCAATCGTAAAGGTGTCATATTCCACCAGGACAACGCTAGACCGCACACATCTTTGGTCACTCGCCAAAAACTGAGTGAGCTTGGCGGGGAACTTTTAATGCATCCACCATATAGCCCTGACCTTGCACCATCAGACTACCAATTATTTCGATCTTTGCAGAACTCCTTAAATGGTAAAACTTTCGGCAATGATGAGGGTATAAAATCGCACTAGGTTCAGTATTTTGCAGATAAAGGCCAGAAGTTCTATGAGCGTGGAATAATAAATTTGGCAGGAAGATGGCAAAAGGTTATCGAACAAAATGGCAATAATATATTTGATTAAAGTTTATTCTAAGTTTTATTAAAAATGCATTTACTTTCTTTTAAAAAATGTACTTAGGCAACCCAATAGATGCAACTTTTTTGCGGCCAAGACTATAAATTGATGTAGCGGTCTATATGGCAGCAATATGCAAATCTTGATATATCTAAACCAAATTTCAGAAATATGTGGAGGGGTTTAACTTAATTCTCTGTCCCAAATTTCTGCAACGTCGGAAAATAAATCCGCCTTTTATAGGTCCAAAACATTAAATCGAGAGATCGGTCTGTATGGCAGCTATATCCAAATCTGGACCGATCTGTGTCATTATGCAGAAGTATGTCAAGGGGCTGAACTTTACTCACAGTTCCAAATTTCGGCGACATCGGACAATAAATGCGCCTTTTATGGGCCTAAGACGCTAAATCGGAGGATCGGTCTATATTGCAGCTATATCCAAATCTGGACCGATCTGTGCCAAATTCACGAAGAATGTCGAAGGGCCTAACACAACTCACTGTCTCAAATTTCAAGAAAATCGGATAATAAATGTGGCTTTTATTGGTCTAAGACCCTAAATTGGAAGATCGGTCTATATGGCAGCTACAGCGGTCAAAAAAAGTATTCATCATTCAATGTTTTTTTTTTTATAAGTCTACAAAAGACAATTGGAATAAAAACATTAAACTAATGATGCAGTAGTGCTTGTGTGATATATATGTACACAATTTCATTGTTTTTAAAGAAAAAAATAGTATTTATTGGAACAAAAAGGGCCATTTTACAGCTGAACACAAAAAATTAAACAAAAAAGTATTCATCATTGTAAAAAAACAAAAAAATAAATAACATAATTTAAAAAAATTAATACTTTGTTATTCGACCACCGCGTCTTATAACTTCTTTTAAACGGTTTGACATCGGTTGGACTAATTTAGCGGTTATATTTTGATCTATATAGTCCATTCCTCCATTATCACCTGTTGCATTTGACTCTTGCTCGAAAAATTGCGCGTTCTCAATTTGCGTTCGAGATGTTCCCAAAGATGTTCAATTGGGTTCAAGTCGGGACTTTGAGGAGGAGTTTTAATGACTTTGGGGCAGTTATACAGCATCCACATCTTGGTATTTAAAGCAGAATGTTTGGGGTCATTATCTTGATAATATTGAAAGTTATTACCAAGCCCAAGTTTTACAGCACTATCTTTTAAATTCCTCTTTAAAATGTCAATGTAATACTTATGATCCATTACTCCATTAATAATTTCAAGATTTCCCGCTCCTGAAGCCGCCATACACCTCCAAACCATTAAACCACCTCCACCATGTTTTACAGTAGCAACTGTGTTTCGTTCTTCAAGCTCTGTATTTGGTTTTCTGTACACTATGACCTAAACTTGCTCTCGTCTGCAAAAATGACTGTTTTCCAAAATGATTCGGGCTGTTTTACATACATTTTTGCGAAGTTTAGCCTTTTCACTCGGTTTATTTTATTTATAAAGGGCTTCTTACGTGCAGTTCTTCCTCTGTAACTATGCCTTTTGAGTGTATTTCGAATTGTTTGTGTAGTAACTTCCTTCCCTAAATATTCCATAGTGTTTTTACGAAGAATGGTCGCATTTGTCTTCGGAGTTTTCTGAACTTGCCGCACTAGCCAACGCACATCTCCAACTGAAAGTGCTTTTGGTCGACCAGATCTTGGTTTATTGTCAACAGTTTTCGTTTCTGTCCACTTTCTGATGATGGATTGTATAGTAGATCGTGGTCTATTTAATATTTCACTGATAGTTTTTTGAGTTAAACCATTCCTGTGGTGTTTTATTATCAAAACTTTTACCTCATCAGAAACCTCGTTTTGCTTACGACCCATTTTGACAAAAACTATATTTTCAATGAAATTAAATATTTGCTGTCAAGGGCAAAGCCTCCTTTACTAAATAAAACAGAAAAGGGGGATTCCCAAATAATATTTGAATTTGACTTTGATGATAGCACATCAATGATGAATACTTTTTTATACCCTCCACCATAAGATGGGGGGTATACTAATTTCGTCATTCTGTTTGTAACTACTCGAAATATTCGTCTGAGACCCCATAAAGTATATATATTCTTGATCGTCGTGACATTTTATGTCGATCTAGCCATGTCCGTCCGTCTGTCCGTCCGTCCGTCCGTCCGTCCGTCCGTCCGTCCGTCTGTCTGTCGAAAGCACGCTAACTTCCGAAGGAGTAAAGCTAGCCGCTTGAAATTTTGCACAAATACTTCTTATAAGTGTAGGTCGGTTGGTATTGTAAATGGGCCATATCGGTCCATGTTTTGATATAGCTGCCATATAAACCGATCTTGGGTCTTGATTTCTTGAGCCTCTAGAGTGCGCAATTCACATCCGATTGGGATGAAATTTTGAACGACGTGTTTTGTTATGACATCCAACAACTGTGCCAAGTATGGTTCAAATCGGTCTATAACCTGATATAGCTGCCATATAAACCGATTTTGGGTCTTGACTTCTTGAGCCTCTAGAGTGCGCAATTCTTATCCGATTGGAATGAAATTTTACACGACGTGTTTTGTTATGATATCCAACAACTGTGCAAAATATGGTTCAAATCGGTCCATAACCTGATATAGCTGCCATATAAACCGATCTTGGGTCTTGACTTCTTGAGCCTCTAGAGGGCGCAATTCTTATCCGAATGGAATGGAATTTCGCACGACGTGTTTTGTTATGATACCCAACAACTATGCTAAGTATGGTTTAAATCGGTCCATAACCTGATATAGCTGCCATATAAACCGATCTTGGGTCTTGACTTCTTGAGCCTCTAGAGGGCACAATTCTTATCCGATTTGAATGAATTTTTGCACGAGGTATTTCGTTATGATATTCAACTACTGTGCCAAGTATGGTTCAAATCGGTCCATAACCTGATATAGCTGTCATATAAACAGATCTGGGGATTTGACTTCTTGAGCTTCTAGAGGGCGCAATTCCTATCTGATTTGGCTGAAATTTTGCACGACGTATTTTATTTTTACTTTCAACAAGTGTGTCAAATAAGGTTCAAATCGGTTCATAACCTGATATAGCTGCCATATAAACCGATCTGGGATCTTGACTTCTTGACCCCTAGAGGTCGCAATTATTATCCGATATGTCTGAAATTTTGTACGATGGATCCTCTCATGACCATCAACAAACGTGTTTATTATGGTCTGAATCGGTCTATAGCCCGATACAGATCCCATATAAATCGTTCTCTCTATTTTACTTCGTAAGCCCCAATGGCCGCAATTCTTATACGAATTGCCTGAAATTTTACACAGGTCTCCAACATATAATTTAATTGTGGTCCCAACTGGAC
The DNA here is from genome assembly GCF_963082655.1 of Stomoxys calcitrans. Taxonomy (NCBI): domain Eukaryota; kingdom Metazoa; phylum Arthropoda; class Insecta; order Diptera; family Muscidae; genus Stomoxys; species Stomoxys calcitrans. The sequence continues at coordinate 136,537,421 of NC_081554.1, read as the reverse complement.
CATATCTTGATATCGTTTTAATAGCAGAGCAACTCTTTTCTTATATCCTTTTTTGCCTAAGAAGAGATGCCGGGAAAAGAACTCGACAAATGCGATCCATGGTGGAGGGTATATAAGATTCGGCCCGGCCGAACTTAGCACGCTTTTACTTGTTTGTTCTGTTTTTGGTGTTATTATATAAAATTGCATTTTTTGCGCTAATTAAATTTATTTTTTGAATTTATTTTAAAACATATTACGAAAAATAAACTATTGCATAAAACTGCATTATTTGTTTACTTTAAATTTTCTTCAATTACCCAAAATAAGTGAATTTATTATCAATTTTGCTAATGATGAATACTTTTTTTGACCGCTGTATATCCAAATCTGGACCGATCTGTGCCAAATTGACGAAGAATGTCGAAGGGCCTAACACAACTCACTGTCTCAAGTTTCAGCAAAATCGGATAATAAATGCGGCTTTAATGGGTCTAAGACCCTAAATTGGAAGATCGGTCTATATGGCAGCTATATCCAAATCTGGACCGATCTGTGCCAAATTGACGAAGAATGTCGAAGGGCCCAACACACCTCACTGTCCCAAACTTCAGCAAAAACGGGTAATAAATGTGGCTTTTATTGGCATAAGACCCTAAATCGGCGGATCGGTCTATATGGGGGCTATATCAAGATATTGTCCGATATAACCCATCTTCGAACTTAACCTGCTGATGGACAAAAAAAGAATCTGTGCAAAGTTTCAGCTCAATATCTCTTTTTTTGAAGACTGTAGCGTGATTTCAACAGACAGACGTACAGATGGTTGGACATGTCTAGATTGTCTTAGATTTTTACGCTGATCAAGAATATATATACTTTATAGGGTCGGAAATGGATATTTCGATGTGTTGCAAACGGAATGACAAAATGAATATACCCCCATCCTTCGGTGGTGGGTATTAAAAAGTAAATTTGAATAAAGTTCATTCTAAGTTTTATTAAAAATGCATTTACTTTCTTTTAAAAAATCCGCAATTACTTTTTGGGCAACCAATATGATTAACTGCTTATATAAGTATTGCCTAACTTGGCATTTGAATGTTAATTTAGGAAAATCGAAAATAATGATTTTTTGCACTTTCACTAGAGTGTCAAGAAACCTTTCCTGGCATTGCGGCAATGACTTGGTGGAAATAGTTAACAGTTACAAATATCTTGGAGTTGAGCGTACCTACAACCTGTCGTTTATAAAACATTTGAAAAGCAAATTAAACGCTGCAAAACTTGCTATCAACTCGACTTGTTCTTACTATATAAGACACCCGAAGATTTCGAAATATAATAAACTGAAGATATTTGATTCTGCCGCCAGATCAATTATGTTTTACGCAGCCCATACTTAGGGTGTTAAAAAATATGATGAAGTCAAAAAATTTTTCGATATTGTGTTTTGTTACACTTTTTATTTATTGTAACCTAGTTTATTTAAATAAATAAATAAATGTTGTATCAGATAACACTAAAGCATAGACTACCTCGTATACTAGCTGAAGAAATCATACGACAAGATACGGAAAGATAAAATCCATTCAACTTAACACAAATAACCCGCTTTGCCTTGAATGTAAACCTTTTTAAATTTGCTGAAACTATGGGAACGTGACAACTATATTTGCGATGCCAGAGGTTCAGTTCGATGATACAGCGACTTCTACGATACAGCGACCACTTTTACTAATCAGCTTTCATCGCATGCAACAAGCCTATTAATCAGATCAAGAGGTGGTCTGCTCGATGTAAATGCGCGGGCCTTTAAAGCCAAAACAGTGGGAATTTGCACTGTATGCAATTTAGAATTTGTCGAAAAAACCTATAATTTTATCGATGTCTGTCCTATTTAGATTTAAATATCTTGGAAAACTTTTTCTTAGTATGCAAAACGTTATTATACCCTCCACCATAAGATGGGGGGTTATACTATACGTCATTCTAATTGTAACTCTTCGAAATATTCGTCTGAGACTCCATAAAGTATATATACTCTTGATCGTCCTGAAATTTTATGTCGATCTAGCCATGTCCGTCCGTCTGTCCGTCCGTCTGTCCGTCCGTCCGTCCGTCTGTCCGTCCGTCCGTCTGTCTGTCGAAAGCACGCTAACTTCCGAAGGAGTAAAGCTAGCCGCTTGAAATTTTGCACAAATACTTCTTATTAGTGTAGGTCGGTTGGTATTGTAAATGGGCCATATCGGTCCATGTTTTGATATAGCTGCCATATAAACCGATCTTGGGTCTTGACTTCTTGAGCCTCTAGAGTGCGCAATTCTTATCCGATTGGGATGAAATTTTGCACGACGTGTTTTGTTTTGATATCCAACAATTGGGCCAAGTATGGTTCAAATCGATCCATAACCTTATATAGCTGTCATATAAACCGATCTTGGGTCTTGACTTCTTGAGCCTCTAGAGGGCCAATTCTTATCCAATTTGAATGAATTTTGGCACGTAGTATTTTGTTATGATATCCAACAACTGTGCCAAATATGGTTTAAATCGGTTCATAACCTAATGTAGCTGTCATAGAAACAGATCTGGGGACTTGACTTCTTGAGCTTCTAGAGGGCTCAATTTCTATCAGATTTGGCTGAAATTTCGCAAGATGTTTTTTATTGTTACTTTCAACAACTATGTCAAATAAAGTACAAGTCGGTTCATAACCTGATATAGCTGCCATATAAACCGATCTGGGATCTTGAATTCTTGAGCCTGTAGAGGTCGCAATTATTATCCGATTTGCCTGAAATTTTGTACGACGGATTCTCTCATGACCATTAACATACGTGTTTATTATGGTCTGAACCGGTCTATAGGCCGACACAGCTCCCATATAAATCGATCTCTCTATTTTACTTCTTGAGCCAACAAGGGGCGCAATTCTTATTCGAATTGGCTGACATTTTACACAGGTCTCCAACATAAATATAATTTAATTGTGGTCCAAACCGGACCATATCTTGATATCGCTGTAATAGCAGAGCAAATCTTTTCTTATATCCTTTTTTTTGCCTAAGAAGAGATGCCGGGAAAAGAACTCGACAAATGCGATCCATGGTGGAGGGTATATAAGATTCGGCCCGGCCGAACTTAGCACGCTTTTACTTGTTGCATTATTAAATGGTCTAAATTTCCGTTCTCTATACAATTATATTAGAGCAACGCTCAATTATATGAAACTTATTGTAAATTAATTTTTAATTAAATAATAACTAAATTAGAAATATGCCACTCTGGCTTACAATAACTCATGTTATGCCGAAATTAGATATATATTTATTTAATGTATACAGACGAATTGAGCAAAGTTATAATAAACATGAATGAATAAATATTCAATATCTATTGATAAATAAAACAAAAAATATACAATGATAGCATTTCTTGACATTGAAGGTGCTGTAAAACCGACGTCAATCATGAACAAGTTTGATTTTCTAGGCATTAACTCTACCGGAAGAAAGTTTATTTATAACAGACTTACTAAAAGATGCATTGCGGGAGGCTTGGGATCTGTGGATCAAAAAAGATTGGTCAGCAATCTGCTGACGACTTCCTCTAATTTGGAATACAGCCATTTACAATATATTTTTGTCTCTGGAAGAAAATTGCGTAAAAGTGGTCGCGTATGCTGATGACGTGGCAATTTTGGTGAGGAAAAAGCTCTACGTGCAACAGCAAAGTGGGCTACCGAAAGTGGTTTAGGTATAAATCCGTGCAAGACAGAAGTAGTTCTTTTCAGCAGTTGATACAAGTTGCCTACAGTGGAACCTGTCTCCTTGGGTGGAGAGAATGTTTTATTTACAGAAAGCGCAAAATACCCGCGTGTTTTGCTGGACAGGAAATTGAACTTCAAATCCAACATTTTGGAAAGGGCAAGAAAGGCAACTCTTACCCTATACACTTGCAAGAGAGCTATTGGCAAAAGTTGGGGGTTTCGACTGCGTGTCATTCATTGGGTATATACCGCAGTTGTCAGACCTATAATGGTATATAGTGTCGTGGTCTGGTGGATGGCCCTTCAAAAGTCCACCTACTGCTCAATACTTAAGCGGATCCAAAGGATGGCTTGTTTGTGCATCACAACCGCACTGAGGACGAACTATCAGATGCATAGAATATAATGCTATGGCTAAGATATAATGTCATTACGACGATTGGCATGAATATCTTCTCAGACAGCCATTAAATCCCTGGACAACGTATTTCTGAAGACAAAAAACGCCCTCAACAGTTCAAAATTCACCTGTTCTGGGTGCCGGGCCACAGAGATATCCCAGGGAATTGTAAAGCGGACCAGCTTGCGAGACTAGGAACTACCCTGCACATTCCAGGGATACTGGACTATGTGGGTATGCCTCTAGCGACATGTAAGCTAAGGTTTCAGGACCAGGCCCGAAGGACAACGAATGATAGATGGTCACAAAGAGGAGGCTGTGAGCATAGGGAAACTATGTGGCCTAATCTAGACTTGAAGAGGTCTACCGCTTTGCTATCATTAGCCAGAACAGGCGTCTCAGTCATTGTGTCCGTCATGACAAGTCACTATCTAATCGAAAAACATGCTAACAGACTTTAGGTTGCCAGCAACGACTTTTGCAGAAGCTGTGAGGACAGCGAAGAAGAAGAGACTATAGAACACCTTCTGTGTGTGTGTGTCCCCACTAGCAGTCAGAAGGAGTTGCACTTTAGGTTCTCATTTCTTTGAGAATCTGTCTGATTTAGCGGATGTGAACATTCGCAAGTTACTGGGCTTTTTATAGAGACATAGATGGTTCAACGGTAGGAACTATTGGGATGCCCAAAAAGTAATTGCGGATTTTTTAAAAGAAAATAAATGCATTTTTAATAAAACTTAGAATGAACCTTAATCAAATATATAATTGCCATTTTGTTCGATAAGCTTTTACCATCTTCCTGGCAAATTTCCATTCCCCGCTCATAGAACTTCTGGCCTTTATCTCAAAAAAACTGAACCAAGTGCGATTTTATAGCCTCATCATTGCCGAAAGTTTTACCATTTAAGGAGTTCTGCAAAGATCGAAATAAATGGTAGTCTGATAGTGCAATGTCAGGGCTATATGGTGGATGCATCAAAAGTTCCCAGCCAAGCTCACTCAGTTTTTGCTGAGTGACCAAAGATGTGTGCGGTCTAGCGTTGTCCTGGTGAAATATGACACCTTTACGATTGACCAATTCTGGTCGCTTCTCCTTGATGGCTGTATTCAATTTGTCCAATTGTTGACAGTAAACATCCGAATTAATCGTTTGGTTCCTTGGAAGCAGCTCAAAATATACCACACCCTTCCAATCCCACCAAACCGACAGCATAACCTTCTTTTGGTGGATATCAGCCTTTGAAGTGGTTTGACCTGGTTCACTATGCTTGGACCATGATCGTTTTCGACTTACGTTGTTGTAAACAATCCATTTTCCATCTCCAGTTATGATTCGTTTTAAAAACGGATCGAATTCATTGCGTTTATTCATTGCGGTTTGTTAAATGATTTTCTTTCAATACATGTGGTACCCAAATATCAAGCTTTTTCACCAGTCCAAGACTTTTTATGTAATAAAGAACGGTTGATTTTTGGTATATTTAACTTCTCTCCTATCTCACGCTCAGTTACATGACGATCCAATTCGAGGCATTTTCCTTCTTCTGTTCTTGTGGTATCACAATGGACGAAAACATCTATGTCAGTCTGATGGCAGACTGTCACTTAAACCTAACCTAACCTTCGACATGAATTAACTCAACAACGGTGCATCGATGAACTTAATTCAATTTTTGCGGATGAAGCTCCATCAAGGATCAGTGTTTATCGATGGTATGGTGAATCCAACTGTTTAGGATAGTCCTAAACTTTTGCTGTCGACTGTAGTCATAATCTAATTTTCAGCACTGTAGCTAGCGGACCATCCATTATATGCACTTACATACACGCACATATGCATGTGCGGGCGGCCACTGGCTACAGGTGCTTTGTTGTTATTTTTCGCTGAATTCCAATGGCAAGCAGAGGCTGCTGGTGTCATCAATTGCAATCATGTTTTTAATGTTTTTCTGATCATCTAATCGTTCGCCTCGATAGCTCCCCCGTGACAATAACATACGTACATACATACATGCATATATGAAAGAAGTTAAAGTGCAGTGAACCAAAGAAAAGTAAATAGAAATGAACATAAGGAAAAACAGAAGTACATAAGTTAAAATAAAACACATACAGAACTAGACAAAGTGAAAAATATTTGATCAATCAAAATATTTGCTACAAATTTGAACTACTTAAAACTATATTGCACATTGTGAATAAACCTAAAATTGTAAATTTTTTGTACTTACCTAAAGTTATTTACCTAAAATTATCTACCTAAAATTACACGCTTAAAATACTTACCTTAACCTAAAAATAAAAGGAAACATACATACGAGAAATTAAATACTTACCGAAAACAAGTTAAATATATGAAGCCTAAAACCTACCTTAAAATTAGTATTGCACAAATTGTTACTTAACCTAATTAAAATTTCTTTTGAATTTTTGGCAATAATAAAACTGGAAGGTGAAGTTTAAATCTACCTCTTGTCAATCTAGAAGGCAACATACAAGGAGCAAAAGGTTTGTCAAAGAACATTATGGTCTGGTCCTTCGAGCCGGATATGAACCAGCGACCTATGGATGCCATTGGAATTCAGCGAAAAATAACAACAAAGCACCTGTAGCCAGTGGCCGCCCGCACATGCATATGTGCGTGTAAGTGCATATAATGGATGGTCCGCTAGCTACAGTGCTGAAAATTAGATTATGACTACAGTCGACAGCAAAAGTTTAGGACTATCCTAAACACCAACCGAGACGAATTTCGGGAAGGTCGTCCAAAATCAGTTGTTGTTCTAAAAACTATTGATGCTGTGCGCCAGCTGATAATGCAAGATCGTCATATGACCTTTCGAGAGATTGAGGCGACCATAGGCATTATTGGGACCAGCATACATTTAATATTGCATGAGAATTTCACCATCAAAAAAATTTGTTCGCATTGGATCCCACACAATTTGTCAATCGCTCTAAAAATGTCTCGGGTCGATTGTTCGAAAGAAATGCTCCAAAAATATGAAACAACTGAATTTTTGAGCACTCAAAACATCGATGTGATGAGTCATCCGCCGTATAGTCCTGACTTGGCACCGAATGACTTCTTTTTGCTCCCGTACGTAAAAAATAAAATGAGATGTCAAGGTTTTTCGACACCAGAAAAAGCGGTTCAGAATTCATTTTTTGGAGATATTTGAATCATAGTGGCAAAAGTGCTTCGACAATTGGTTCAAACGCATGCAAAAGTGTATAGATCATAATGGGGAATATTTTGAAAAACAATAAAGCGATTTTCGATTATTATTTAGGAAGCCACCGTAGCGCAAAGGTTAGCATGTCCGCCTATGACGCTGAACGCCCGAGTTCGAATCATGGCGAGACTATCAGAAAAAACATTTTTCAGCGGTGGTTTTCCCCTCTTAATGCAGCCAACAAAAACTTCTCTCCAAAGAGGTGTCGCACTGCGGCACGCCGTTCGGACTCGGCAATAAACAAAGGCCCCTTATCATTGAGCTTAAACTTGAATCGGACTGCACTTATTGATATGTGAGAAGTTAGCTCCTGTTCCTTAGTGGAATGTTCATGGGCAAAATTTGCATTTGCAATATTTGTTTTTGTTCTCTAATCCCGAAATATAAAAGGCAACCCTCGTATTATACATGCAGACCGATTGGGTTGGGGATTTCAAACGAAAGGCATTTTGAAAAACGGTACGAATTTAAATGAAAACGATAATACAATTTGCTGAGAAGCCTGTCTCACTTTCAAAGGCGCCAAAAACCAGCTGCCGACCCCAAACTGGTTCATCCTACATATCTGTCTTTTCTTTTAATATGACACTAGCAGACCCGGACCCGCTCCGCTGCGCCTTCTTTTACTTTATATGAACCAAAGTTTCCTTGGAATATTTATTTTCGACAATTAAAGATTTTTTAGTGAAATACCATGCTCAGAAAATAGTATATCGCTAGACTAACAGTTTACCAATATTGGTCTACGAATTTAAGTTTGGATATAAGGTGTACTCCCAGATACTTGGCCCTTAAAAAATATCAGCATCGTGCTATTCTCTCAAATACCATTTATTTAAATCCCTTATTGTCATTGGCTTAAGAGGAGTTTACAGGATGTGGCGTCCCCCAAACACATGGCCCAAAAATAGGTTATCATTTGGATACTAAATTCGTATTCTACTCCCAAATACCTTCATTTGAGCCCCACATTGCGATGGTCACTAAAAAATTGCTGTGTGTGGGGTATTTTGGAAAAGGGGTAGACCCCCAGAAAATTGGTTCCGAAATTGGGAATCAATTCTTACCCTACCCCCCAATACTTTTCATTTAGGCCCACATTGCCATGGTTGGTAAATATCATCGATTTAGGGGTGTTTTGGGGATTGGGGTGGTCCCCTAAACACTAAGCCTGGAATATATATAACATATATCTATATATCATTTATTTGAACCCCATATTGCCATTGCTCTCAAAATTGGATATCAAATTCGTTTTCAAATCTCATTTAAACTCCTTATTGCAAAAGTCAGCAAATATGTCCGGTTTGGGGTATAGGCCCTAAAAACTATAAATATTTAGTTTCACTCTCTTTACGACCCAAATTGTCTTGGTGAACAAATACGTCCTATTTGGGGGTTGTTATGGTGGTGGGACGTCCCCTAGACAGTTTGTCCCTAATGTTGATAACAGATACATGGTCTATTCCCAAACACCTTTAATTTGAGCCCCATATTTCCATAGTCGGCAAACATGACCGGCTTGGGGGGTGTTTTGGGGTTAGGCGGCCAGTCAGTGAGTTGGCCTTGAAAATATATACCGGATTCGAGTTCCACTTTAAAAACCCTCTTATTTGAGCCTCATATTGCATAAGTCAGCAAATACTTCCTATTTGGGTGGTGTTGTGGGGGTGGGTTGGCCCATAGACACTTTTCCCAAATATTGATATCAGACTCGTTCTCTACTCCCAAAGACCTTTAATTTGAGCCCCATATGGCTATGGTCGTAAATTTGTGCCCTTTGGGGAGAGGCGGCCCCCAGAACACTTGGTCTCATATTTGGATATCAGATTCTAATTCTGCACTCAAATACATTTTATTTAAGCCCCATATTCCCATGGTCAGTAAATTATTCCTGTTTGGGAGGGGTGTGTTGGGAAAGTGGTGGACCCCCAAAAACTTGGTCCCACATTTGGATATCAAGGCTGTTTGGGGAGTCTGAGTTAAATTATACAAGTTCCTAATGATCTAATTTGGTTTTCTTAAATTTGAAAATCGCATAGCTCCGATCACCATTCAATATTTTATTTCCGTTAGCACTGTAGAAACTTCATCTAACTATCGCTCAATGTGCCAAATTAAAACAAAATATGAAAAATTATTTTGTTTTAATTTCCAGTAAGGAACGGAATTAACATTTTATGTTTGGAGAAATTGTTAAAACTTTAAAAGTTTGGAATGGAATATATAAAGTTTTTGTGTAAAGAAATATGTATGTTCCTATGATTATAAATTTTTTTTTCCTTTGTAAATTGAATTTGCGGTTTAAGTTTGATCATAACGTGTAAATTATTACATAGGTCAAAACAAAAACCATCGATTTTGTCATATGACCTACTTTATGTGCTCCGAAAATACATACTCTTTGAATTCCGGTACATATTAAACATTGAATTATCTAATGTTGGGCTTGAACAAATGCAATGAAATGGCATCATCAGATAAATACTATTAATAAAAATCTTTTAAACACTACCATATAGTGGTGAAATTGCTAGTGCCATTGCATCAATCATTTAAATCAACCCCATAGCACAGCCTAGAGAAGAGACCAATGATTTGTGGATTTTACCTAAATCCACACTTCAACACGTATACAAATATCTTTAGAACACTCTCGTTGCAGAAGAATTTGAATATGTTTAAAATAATTTACATATTTCGTTTAGTTAAAATAACCAAGAACGGCAACAATCAAGTATCTAGGAAACAAGACCACAACAAAGACAGAGAATTGAGAATGTTTTATTATATTCATTAGTCCGATAATAAATCAAGTGACAGTTTGGCAAAATGAAAATTAAATTATGTAAATGTTTGTTAATAAGACTTTTGACAACTTCTTATTACTAGTAGCCGTAGTATTGCTGCAAAATGAACAACAATGCTGATGATAAGGACACTGACAGCTACCACTAGACAAAAGGAGAAATTTCTGTAGTAGTTGAATTAGTAGGTGTAGTTCTACTTTTACTTTACTTTTACAACGGCATTTTAAATACTCAACTTAAAGGTTAGTTATTTACAATAATTACAAACAACGAATATGAATTATGAGTAGTATTCGTCGACTGAGACTGGAATCAATTACAACATGTTCGGGATGGTCGAACTTAGCACATTCTGTTAAAAATGTACACAAAACAAATTAAGTTGAAGGTTATAATTAAGGCCATGCAAAACCAAAGCTTCTGGAACCCAACAAGGACAATATAGACCGATTTTGGCCCTTCTTGCTGTTGGGTCATAACAAAACACAACGAGCGAAATTTAAGCTAAATCGGATAAAAATTGTGGCTTCAAGGGACTCAAGATCTTAAATCGGGAGATCGGTTTATATGGAAGCTGTATCAGGTTGAATACCGATTTGGACTGTACTTGGCCAAATTGTTGGAAGTCGTACCCCAATGACCTATATCAATAGAATCGGTTTAAGTGGTAGTTCGCCATCAGACTCACTCCGATGTTTTTGTCCAATGTGATAGAAGAAAGAAAGATGCCTTCTAGTTCCTACCGTTGAACCACCTAGATCGCCTTAAAAAGCCCAACAACTTACGAATGCTTACATCCGCTAAATCAGACAGGTTCTCAAAGGAATGAGAACCTAAAGTGGAACTCCTTCTGACTGCCAATGCGGGACAAACACACGGAAGGTGTTCTATAGTCTCTTCTTCTTCGATGTCCTCACAGCTTCTTCAAAAGTTGTTACTGTTAACCTTCAGTCTGTTAGCATGTTTTCCGATTAGACAGTGACCAGTCATGACGGACACAATGACTGAGATGTCGTACTAGCCAGTGATAGCAAAGCTGTAAACCTCTTCAAGTCTAGAATAGGCCACATTTTTGGAATGCTCACAGCTCCCTCTTTGTGACCATCTATCATTCGTTGTCCTTCGGTCTGGTCCTGAAAACTTTCCTTACATGCCGCTAGAGGCATGTCCACAGATTCCAGATTGTCTGGAATCTGTAAGATAGTTCCTAGACTCGCAAGCTGGTCTGCTTTACAATTACCTGGGATATCTCTCTGGTCCGGCACCCAGAACAGGTGAATTTTGAACTGTTCAGCCGTCTCGTTGAGAGATCTACGAAAGTCAAAAGCAGGTTTTATGTTCAGAAATACGTTCTCAAGGGATCTAATGGCTACCTGGCTCTCTGAGAAGATATTTATGCCAATCGTCGTTATGACATTATATTTTAGCCATTCCACCACTCATTTTATTGCAAGGATCTCCGCTTGATACACACTGCAGTGGTTGGATAACCTTTTCGATAAGACCAGTTTTAGATCTTTAGAGTGCACTTCAAAGCCCACCTGGTCTTCTTGTTTGGAACCATTCGTATAGAAGTCTATGTAACTTTTATTACCAGGGATATCGTAGTTCCAATCGGTTCTATCTGGAATAGTGGTACAGCATTTTTTTTATCAAAAGCGGCTCCACACTGACTTGAACATCGGATATTGTATCAAGGATAACATAGTGTCCGTAGCAGCCACATGACTAAAGAGAAAGCTCCCTTAGCCTCACGGCAGTGGTCGCTGCAATTTGTCCAGCCACAATGTCCAGAGGCATTAGATGCACCTCAGCGCGGCTGTGATGTACAAACAACCCATCCTTTGGATCCTGTTGATTGGATCCGGTTGGTTGGATCCGGTTGGTTGGATCCGGTTGGTTGGATCTGGTTGGTTGGATCCGGTACTTTTGGCAATGGCTCTCTTGCAGGTGTATAAGGCAAGAGTGGCCTTTCTTGCCCTTTTCAAAATTGTAGATTTGTTCCTGTCCAGCAAAACACCCAGGAATTTTGCTTTTTGTAAATGGAACATTCTCTTCTCCGAAAGAAACAGGAACCACTTTAGGCAACTTGTGTCTCCTGCTGAAAAGAACTACTTCTGTATTGCATGGATAAATGCCTATACCACATTCGGTAGCCCACTTCGTTGTTGCACGTAGAGCTTCCTGACGTATATATCATTTAGAGATGGGAAACTTTCCCTTACCGCAATTGTCACGTCATCCGCATACGCGACCACTTTTACGCCTTTTTCTTATAGAGACAATAATATATTGTTAATGGCTATATTCCGAAGTAGAGGAGACAGTAAACCTCCGTGAGGTGTTCCTCTGCTGACCCATCTTTTTAGATCCACAGATCCCAAGACTGTCGTAATGCATCTTTTAGTAAGTAAGTTATTAATAAACTCTCTTACGGTAGAGTTGATGCTTAGAAACTCCAACTCCTTCATGATTCACGTCGATTTTACATTATTGAAGGCTCCTTCAATGTCAATAAATGCTACCATTGTATATTTCTTGACAGCTAGGGAACCCTCTATGTAGTCGACAAGGTCGTGAAGGGCTGTTTCAGTGGATTTGCCTTTACTGCCGCGACAGTCGATCTCCACGGATCTAAGATAAGTTTCTATCAAGAGTCTTCAGCATAAAGGATGACAGACTAATAGGACGAAAATCTTTCGCCTTCGTGTGATAGGGTTTTCCTGCTTTCGAAATGATAATGACCTTCGTGTCCCTCTATCCCACAGGTTTATATGACATTCTGATGCAAGCAGAATATATCTCCCTAGGCCAGGGAACCAGTCTATCAGCCACAGCTTGTAATTCAACCGGTGATACATCATTAGGGCCTGGCGACTTAAAGGATTCGAAACTTCTTATCGCCCAAAAGATTTTCGGCTCAGACATAATTTCCCTCATAGCCTTCGACGAATGCATACCAGTGACAAGCTCTTCTGGCGCTACGTTGTCCGTTGAAGAATTTCCCCGGGAAATGTGTATTAACGAGTAGTTCAAGAGTTTCCACACTAGTCATTGTCCACACATTCCATGACTTCTGAATATACCCCACCGTAATAGTTCTAGAGGACAGAATTTTCCTTAGACAAGAGACCTCAGATGTATCCTCAACGAAGCTGCAGAATTCTACCGAGGATTTGTTGTGAACCTTTCTTAGCTTGCCCTTATATTTTCTTAGCTCCGCCTTATAGATGTCCCAATCGTGTGGTGCACTTGTGGCTTTTGCTTTGTTGAAGAGTTTTCTGCAGTCCTTCCTTAGACCAACCAGCTTTGGGGTCCACCATGGCGGTCGCTGTTTGCCCCTTGGCTTGGCACTAGGGCATGCCGATACAAGCGAGTCATTCAGGGCCTTCGTGATCCGCTTGACCAATATGTCTATATCCTACGTAGTTTTCACTTCCTTTTCTGGTCTAGAAGGGATAGATGTATAAATTTGTACCGAAATTTATCCCAAACCGCCTTTCTTTTGTTTAGCCGATGGCCCACTTCTAAAGTACTTTCTCCGAGGCTGAAATAATATATCGATGACCAGAGAAGATGTGATCAACCAACACTTCCCAGTCGCATATTCTTGCGCTAATATCTTCCGATGAAAAGATAAGGGGTTTTATACATCCTGCCTGGTTATAAAGGTTGGTTTATCCCCTTTATTACAAATCGCCAGAATGCAACTTATAATATATTCGATAAGCAGCTCACCCCTTTCGTTGACATCCGAACTTCCCCATATATGGTGATGTGCATTTGGATCACTACCTATAGCGAGGCTCTTCAACCTTACAGAAGCGGCTTCAACCAGCGACTTAAGGTTTGAAGGCGGCATTTCTGAATCATGTGTCATATATAGGGAAGCCAGCCAGTAATGAAACTTGTTTATTTCAAGGCTGGCTGCTACTAATTCTTCAATGCACAGCGACGGAAGAAAATATTTAGACTACATTTTGCAAGAATACAGGCTCTGTGCCTCTCATTCCCTGCACCCTTGAGTAGTTTAAATCCCGGAACTCTTAGTCCACTGACTGCGGTGCAGTTTCCAAATCTCTTTGTCTTTGGGATAGCTGTGCAGCTATTCCCGTGCCAAATTTACGGAGTGCAACATTAGTGTAACTTTTTCGAAATGTATGTATTTTGCCAGTTGACTTTTTATATAACTTGTAGACTAACACCATGTTTTCGCACCATTTCTATTAATATAGTCTACTACCGATTACTTTTCATTTGAATTCCATATTGCTATGATCGTCCAATATATCTATTTTGAGGAGGTTTTGGTTTCGGGGCGGCCCCGTAGGTGCATGGACACAATTTTTAATACCTAAACTTTACTATACTTTAAGTCCCATATTGTCCCGATCGGTCCACTTTTATTTTTGAGTTGGTACAGAGTTGGTACAGAACTCCAATGCACCGACTTTCCGTACTTTTGAGCTTCTATCCAAATTTGTGCTTTACTCTTGAATACCTCTCATTTAAGTCGCATATTTTTCCGATGGGTCCACTTTTATTTTTGGGTAGTTCTTTTGTGGTAAGGGAGAGGGTAAGGAGATGGTACAGAACATCAATGCACTTCCCGCACTTTTGAGCTTCTAGCTTCTATATAAATCTGCAAATCAACCGAACGATTTTATTCCAAAAAGTATGTTAGCACTATATTGAGATTTGACTTTATGAAAGAAAAAATAACAAGTAAAAACGTTCGGCCGGGCCGTATCTGGGAACCCGACGCCATGGATTCAGCTAAAAATTTTCACAAATTAACTTAGATGAAGGGAATATGAGTACTTTACGCACAAAATGGCTGCCAAATCAGGCAAAAATTATAGTATTTAGGGACCATAGAAAACTAGTTGGAGGATCGATTAGTATGGAAGCTAATCAGGCTATAGAAGAATTTTAACAATACTTACCATGGCTGTTTAAAGCCATAATAAAACACAGGCAACAACTGTGGATTCCAGGTGCACAATATGTCAAACCCGGAGATTGGATTACCTGGGAGCTATATCAGTTTATATACTGATTTCAACCGTATTCAGCAAAGTTGTTGGAAGTCGTAAAAGGACACCACATGCAAAATTGTGGAAATCAGATATCAATTGCAGCTTGCAGGGGCACAATATGCCAAATCAGGCAATCAATATATATGGTAGCTATATCAGGTTATACACCGATTTTAACCGTACCTTGCACGGTCGGTAGAAGTCATAAAAGAATACTACATGCAAAATTTAAGCCAAATAGGATAACAATTTCGGGTTCCAGGGACTTTACAATTAAAATCAGGAGATCGATTTATATAGGAGCAATATCGAAAACGGAACTAATATGGTCAACGAACTATATTATTCGTTTGACCACTATCGTGATATCGACAACAGAGCCACGGGCGGACGGACATGACTAGATCAACTTAGAATGTCAAGAGATTGAATAATATATATACTTTATGGGTCGCAGATTAATATTGTGAGATGTTACAAACGGAATGACTATATTAAAATGCCCTTCATCCTATCGTGGTGGGTATAAAAACATTCGATGGTAGTTTTACCAAACTACCATGTATAAAAATTCCTTCAATACATGTCTTATAAATTCACAGACTATTCCTTTAAAGTTGTAAAACTACAATACAAGTATTTACGTTTGGGGATTTAACTAGAACTTCCTCTCCAACACACATTTAACCCATTTACGGGAACATACGAGTATTCGCTTATCACATTTTTTTGCTTGGACAAATCGATATGAAATATTTGAAAGAACATAGGTCTTCATGTTTTTAGGCATTACTTTTCCTTTTAGATGTAGGACGCACTAACTTTGTCATTCGATTTTTCCTTTTAAACACCTCTCTTCCTGGTGTCCTCTGACACTTTAATTCCTTCCTTTTAACAAAACTTTGCTGCCTTTAATTGTCAGTGCTGCACAATGGGTTGCTATAGATAAAGAAATAAAGTTTGAAAATTTAAATAAATACAATAATAATACAAAACTTATACTTGCAACAATATATATATATCTTATATATAACAAGTAAAAGCGTGCTAAGTTCGGCCGGGCCGAATCTTATATACCCTCCACCATAGATCGCATTTGTCGAGTTTTTTAACCGGCATCTCTTCTCAGGCAAAAAAAAAGGATATAAGAAATATTTGCTCTGCTATTAGAGCGATATAAAGATATGGTCCGGTTTGGACTACAATTAAAATATATGTTGGAGACCTGTATAAAATGTCAGCCAAATCCAATAAGAATTGCGCCCTTTGGGGGCTCAAGAAGTAAAATAAAGAGATCGATTTATATGGTAGCTGTATCGGGCTATAGACCGATTCAGACTATAATAAACACGTATGTTGATGGTCATGAGAGAATCCGTCGTACAAAATTTCAGGCAAATCGGATAATAATTTCGACCTCTAGAGGTTCAAGAAGTAAAGATCACAGATCGGTTTATATGGCAGCTATATCAAGTTACGATTTAAACCTTATTAGACACAACCGATTTGAGCTTCATTAGACACAGTTGTTGAAAGTAAGAATAAATTACGTCATGCAAAATTTCAGCCAAATCGGATAAGAATTGCGTACTCTAGAGGCTCAAGAAGTCAAGACCCAAGATCGGTTTATATGACAGCTATATCAGGTTATGAACCGATTTGAACCATACTTGGCGCAGTTGTCGGATATCATAACAAAACACGTCGTGCAAAATTTCATTCCAATCGGATAAGAATTGCGCACTCTGGAGGCTCAAGAAGTCAAGACCCAAGATCGGTTTATATGGCAGCTATATCAAAACATGGACCATTTACAATACCAACCGACCTACACTAATAAGAGGTATTTGTGCAAAATTTCAAGCGGCTAGCTTTACTCCATCGGAAGTTAGCGTGCTTTCGACAGACAGACGGACGGACGGACGGACGGACGGACAGACGGACGGACATGGCTAGATCGACATAAAATGTCACGACGATCAAGAATATATATACTTTATGGGGTCTCAGACCAATATTTCGAGTAGATACAATCAGAATGACGAAATTAGTATACCCCCCATCTTATGGTGGAGGGTATAAAAAACAAAAGATTATGTTATACAGATGGATCAAAGCTAGAGGACGGAGTAGGCCTGGGGGCCTACATTGGAAACCCAGCGACTGAGATCTGTTTTAGACTGCCTAACCTTAATACGATCCTGCAGGCAGAGATCGGGGCTATCACGGAATGTGTGAGGTGGTGTGATGTTAACGCGGACGTCGAGTATGAACACTTTTACGGACAGTAAACATGCCATAAGGGCAACCAGGACGGTGAGATCACAAACAGTCTTGGAATTTATGAAGGAAATGAACGCCTTCTCTGAGAATGCAAGATCCGCATCGTTTGGGTGCTGGGCCATAGCGGAGTAACTGGGAATGAGAAAGCAGAATATTTGGCAGTGAAGGCCAGAGAACTGCCTTCAATAAACTTGGTTAACCCAAAGCCTTTCGGGTCGACGCAGTCCGAGTTTAGAGCGTGGGCGACGAAGAAAAATGTGTAAGTGGTCATTCCAGCACTCTAAAGATATAGTTCAGGAAGCTCTAAGTGCGACAGCGAAGTGGTCTACCGAAAGTGGTCTAAGCCTAAATCCGTATAAGACAGCAGTAGTTCTCTTCTGCAGGAGATACAAGTTACTTACAGTGGCACCTGTGTCCTTGAGAAAGAATGTTACATTTACTGAAAGCGCAAAATACCTGGATTATTTTCTGATTTTCAAAAAAAGGTTTTTATTTGCGATACATTTTGCCCCAGTTCCTTAATGGAATGTTCATGGACAAATTTGCATTGTAACATTGTGGAGATTGCGGTCCTCATCAAATGACATAAGAAGCGCACCCAGCAGGTTTTTCAAAAAACTAATAGCAAGATCGCTTTATATGTGACCTATTTGGCCCACTCTAAACCCCATGTAATCTACATCAATAAAAAATCTTTGAGCAAAATGTATAGCAGTAAAGAGCTTAGCACAATCAAAGTTAAAAGCTAAGAATATCCCTATGTTATTCTTCTTCACAGTTTTTAATCACCTCCCCCATTGTGCGTTCTTCATTGCTCGAAACTCCGCGCAAAAACTGTCACTATAAATTATTATCAAAGATTATAAAGTCGACTGTCAATGAGTTAAATGGGAAATAAATCGGAATTCCGTATAGTTAGGGTGTCTGTCCGCCTGGGTGCTTGGCTGTGTGCTTGCGACCGAAAAATCTTTGTGCTAAACAGTAAACTAAATGACAAAGAGGGTGTGCAAAGAATATTGCTGTGAATAATGGCAGGCAACAAATGATATGTCTTTCCCCTTTGAGATAAACTCATGGGAATTGTCATCTAAATATTAAGAGAACACCGTATTTACGGTTCAAAATTTTCCTTTAATGGTTGAAGTATGAGTTAAATTTGTTTGCGTTATTTTTGGCTTCTTATTGTAGTACAGAGAGAGAACGGGATTTCGAAGTCAAGTAAAGCAAAGGCTAAATAGAAGCGAATATCCAATTATTGCGGCTTATACTAAAAGATTTATTTGAAACAGCCATATTATAATCTTGACAAGATAAAACCAAATATTGCACTTTCAACTTCCATGGCAAGCAAACTTTTTTAAGCCCTCCACCATAGGATGGGGGTATACTAATTTCGCCATTCCGTTTGTAACACCTCGAAATATGCTTCTAAGACCCCATGAAGTATTGTGATGATTGTGAGACATTTTAAGTGGATCTAGCCATGTCCGCCCGTCTGTCCGTCTATCGAAAGTACGCTAATTAGTGTAGGTCGGTTGGCAACAATAATGAAAATATAGGGCTCAAATTAAAGGTATTTGAGACTAGAGAACGAATCTGATATATGACGGTCCACCTCACTCCCAAGTATACCCTCATATCGAACTCATTTACCGACCATAGTTGTAATATAAGGCTCAAATGGAAGGTATTTAGGAGTAGAGCACCAATATGATATCCACATTGCGGCGAAATATCTGAAAGGCCGTACCAGTACCCCCAAACACGATTTTCCTGACAGTGCCAGTATAGAGCTCATATAAAATAAGAGAGTGAGTGAAGGCGCAGCGGAGCGGGCCCTGTCCAGCTTTAAAATATAATATATGATGCCAGTTTAAGTGTTTTATTAGATATATATAAAACAAGTAAAAAGGCGTTAAATTCGGCCGGGCCGAACTTTGGACACCCACCACCTCGGGTATATATGTAAACCACCTTTCATTAAAATTCAGTGAAAATTGCATACCTTATGTCCCATATCAGTTATATCGAAATATGTTCCGATTTGCACCAATTACTAATAAGTACTAGTAGCTGTTCAATTGTGTATAACAAAATATTGGTCTTTTTAGTAGCTATACCTAAAAATGAACTGATCTGAACCATATACAACATGGATGTTGAAAAGCCTAACATAAGTCACTGTGTCAAATTTCAGTTAAATCGGATTATAAATGCGCCTTTTTTGGGGCAGCTATATACAAATCTCGACCGATCTGTGTCAAATTGAAGGAGGATGTCAAGGGGCTTAACACAACTCACTGTCCCAAACTACGGCGACATCGGACAATAAATGCGCTTTTTATGGCCCCAAAATCTAAAACCGTCTATATGGCAGCAATATCCAAATCTGAACCGATCTGTGCCATAATGAAGAAGTATGTCAAGGGGCTTGACTTAACTCACTGTCCCAAATTCCGGCGACATCGGACAATAAATTCGCTTTTTATGGGCCCAAAACCTTAAATCGAGGGATCGGTCTATGTGGCAGCTATATCCAAATCGGATCCGATCAGGGCCAAATTGAAGAGATATGTTGAAGGGGCTAACGCAACTCACTGTCCCAAATTTCAGCGAAATCGGATAATTAATGTGGCTTTTATGGGCCTAAGACCCTAAATCGGAGGATCGGTCTATATGGCACCTATATCTAAATCTGGACCGATCAGGACCAAATTGACGAAGGATATCGAAGGGCCTAACACAACTCACTGTTTCAAATTTCGGCGAGATTGAATAATAAATGTGGCTAAATCGGAGGATCGGTCTATATGGCAGCTTTATCCATATCTGGACCGATCTGGGCCAAATTTACGTAGGATCTCGAAGGGCTTAACACAACTCACTGTCCCAAATTTCAGCGAAATCGGATAATAAATGTGGCTTTCATTGGCGTTGGACCCTAAATCGGCGGTTCGGTCTATATGGGGTCTATATCAAGATATAGTCCCATATAGCCCATCTTCGAACTCAACCTGCTTATGAACAAAAGAGAAATCTGTGCAAAGTTTTAGCCCAATAACTCTATTTTTGAAGACTGTAGCGTGATTTCAACAGACAGACGGACGGACATGTCTAGATTGTCTTAGATTTTTACGCTGATCAAGAATATATATACTTTATAGGGTCGGAAATGGATATTTCGATGTGTTGCAAACGGAATGACAAAATGAATATACCCGCGTCCTTCGGTGGTGGGTACAAAAAAAAGTAAGGGAAAGCAAAAACCGGGCGGTGACAACTATACAATACCCTACACCTACTCTATGAGAGGAGATTGAACCGATTTTAATGGACATCGGTGGAGGCTTTCAGATACGTTATAAAACAATCCGTATAAACCTTCAAGGAAATATGTTCAAAATTACAATAACCACGGTTCTTTATGTGCAAATAGGGCAAAGCATATATGTACAATAATAAGGAACTAAATATAAATCTGAACAGTCATAAGAGTAGCGCAACAATTAGGTGATAACAGAATTATAGGTATCAATTTTCGTGATAACCGGTTAACAAATGACCACATTATTGTATATACTCAGAAGCGGACGAACACATATACAGAAGTCAGGGAGAGGGGGCCTCGGGCCATAGCACCCTCAAAATAATTTTGTCTTAAGAAAAAATTTAAATTAAATAAAAACAAACAATTGCAGTTACATTTTATATTTATTAATTAATTTTTATCTAAACAACATGTTAATCAAATTTTTCTAAAGACAACATTTCAGCATAACATTCTCTAACGAAATTATTTTTTTAATGCAAAATACCTTATTATACCCTCCACCATAAGATGGGGGGTATACTAATTTCGTCATTCTGTTTGTAACTACTCGAAATATTCGTCTGAGACCCCATAAAGTATATATATTCTTGATCGTCGTGAAATTTTATGTCGATCTAGCCATGTGCGTCCGTCTGTCCGTCCGTCCGTCCGTCCGTCCGTCCGTCCGTCCGTCTGTCTGTCGAAAGCACGCTAACTTCCGAAGGAGTAAAGCTAGCCGCTTGAAATTTTGCACAAATACTTCTTATTAGTGTAGGTCGGTTGGTATTGTAAATGGGCCATATCGGTCCATGTTTTGATATAGCTGCCATATAAACCGATCTTGGGTCTTGACTTCTTGAGCCTCTAGAGTGCGAAATTCTTATCCGATTGGGATGAAATTTTGCACGACGTGTTTTGTTATGATATCCAACAACTGCGCCAAGTATAGTTCAAATCGGTCCATAACCTGATATAGCTGCCATATAAACCGATCTTGGGTCTTGACTTCTTGAGCCTCTAGCGTGCGCAATTCTTACCCGATCAGAATGAAATTTTGTACGGCGTGTTTTTTTATGATAACCAACAACTGTGCCAAGTATGGTTCAAATCGGTTCATAACCTGATATAGCTGCCATATAAACCGATCTTGGGTCTTGACTTCTTGAGCCTCTAGAGTGCGCAATTCTTATCCGATTGAAATGAAATTTTGCACGACGTGTTTTGTTATTATATTCAACAACTGATCTTGGGTCTTGACTTCTTGAGCCTCTAGAGGGCGCAATTCTTATCCGATTGAAATGGAATTTCGCACGACGTGTTTTGTTATGATACCCAACAACTGTGCCAAGTATGGTTCAAATCGGTTCATAACCTGATATAGCTGCCATATAAACCGATCTTGGGTCTTGACTTCTTGAGCCTCTAGAGTGCGCAATTCTTATCCGATTGAAATGAAATTTTGCACGACGTGTTTTGTTATTATATTCAACAACTGTGCTAAGTATGGTTCAAATCGGTTCATAACCTGATATAGCTGCCATATAAACTGATCTTGGGTCTTGACTTCTTGAGCCTCTAGATGGCGCAATTCTTATCCGATTGAAATGGAATTTCGCACGACGTGTTTTGTTATGATACCCAACAACTGTGCCAAGTATGGTTTAAATCGGTCCATAACCTGATATAGCTGCCATATAAACCGATCTTGGGTCTTGACTTCTTGAGCCTCTAGAGTGCGCAATTCTTATCCGATTGGAATGAATTTTTGGCACCAAGTATTTCGTTATGATATCCAACAACTGTGCCAAGTATGGTTGAAATCGGTCCATAACCTGATATAGCTGCCATATAAACAGATCTGGGGATTTGACTTCTTGAGCTTTTAGAGGGCGCAATTCCTATCCGATTTGGCTGAAATTTTGCATGACGTATTTTATTTTTACTTTTAACAACTGTGTCAAATAAGGTTCAAATCGGTTCATAACCTGATATAGCTGCCATATAAACCGATCTGGGATCTTGACTTCTTGACCCCTAGAAGTCGCAATTATTATTACCGATATGCCTGAAATTTTGTACGACGGATCCTCTCATGACCATCAACAAACGTGTTTATTATGGTCTGAATCGTTCTATAGCCCGATACAGATCCCATATAAATCGTTCTCTCTATTTTACTTCGTGAGCCCCAATGGGCGCAATTCTTATACGAATTGGCTAATTTAATTGTGGTCCGAACCGGACCATATCTTGATATCATTTTAATAGCAGAGCAACTCTTTTCTTATATCCTTTTTTGCCTAAGAAGAGATGCCGGGAAAAGAACTCGACAAATGCGATCCATGGTGGAGGGTATATAAGATTCGGCCCGGCCGAACTTAGCACGCTTTTACTTGTTTTTTTTTTTTAAGACAATATTTTAATAAATTTTTTGTTTTTAAAAAAATTCAATAAAATTTTTTCTAAAGACAATATTTGTATTAATTTTTTAGGGACTGAATGACAACTTTGTTATGTTGTTGTCCGGTTTTGGTGAAATTTATATATAACTAGCTGACCCGGGCCCGCTCCGCTGCGTCTTCTTTTACTTTATACGGAACAAAAGTTTTCTTGGAATATTTATTTTCGTCAATTAAAGAGCTTTTAGTGAAATACCATGCTACAAATATAATACATCGTTTGACTAATTGTTTAACAATATAAGTGCCTTTGTCCAAATCCCATATGATCTTTATTGGTCTACGAATTTAAGTTTGGATGTAAGGTGGACTTCATTACTAAAATACTTTATTTCAGCTCGATACTTTCATGATATCTGATTTAGGGGTGTTTTCGGGGGTGAGGTGGTCCCCCAGGCACATGGCCCTGAAAAAATATCAGCATCGTGCGCTTCTTTCAAAAACCATATATTTAAACCCCATATTGGTTTAGTGGAGTTATATGATTAGGCGTCCCCCAAACACATGGCCCAAAATAGGTTACCAAATTCGTTTTATAATTTTAAATACCACATATTGGCATGGTCAAAAAATTTGTACACTTTGCGGGGTGTTTTTGGGAAGGGGTGATGCCCTAAATACATGGTCGTACATTTGGATATCAAATTCGTATTCTACTCCCAAATACCTCTATTTAAGCCCCATTTTGCAATGGTCACAAAAAAATTGCTGCTTGTGGGGTATTTTGGGAAAGGGGTTGACCCACAGAAAATTTGTCCCGAAAGTAAGTATCAATTTTTGCTTAGCCCCCCAATTCCTTTCATTTAATCTCCACATTGACACGGTCGATAAATATGGCCGATTTAGGGGTGTTTTGGGGATTGAGGTGGTCCCCCAAACACTAAGCCCGGAAAATATATCAGCAACGTGCTCTATTCTCATATATCTATATATCATTTAGTTGAATCCCATATTTTTGAAAAGGGGTTGACCCTCAGAAAATTGGTCCTGAAAGTGGGTATCAATTCCTGCTCTACCCCCCAATACCTTTCATTTAAACTCCACATTGACATGATCGGTAAATATGGCCGATTAAGGGGTGTTTTGGGGATTGGAGTGGTCGTCCAAACACAAAGCCCGGAAATATATCAGCAACATGCTCATATATCTATATATCATTTATAAAATACATCCTATCTGGGGGTTGTTATAGTGGTGGGACGTCCCCTAGACAGTTGGTCCCTAATGTTGATATCAGATACGTGGGCTACTCCTGTGAAAATTTGAAGAAAATCGGTTCAGCCGTTTCTGAGTCTATAAGGAAAACACAAACATACAAACAAACAAACAAACACAAATTGATTTTTATACCCTCCACCATAAGATGGGGGGTATACTAATTTCGTCATTCTGTTTGTAACTACTCGAAATATTCGTCTGAGACCCCATAAAGTATATATATCCTTGATCGTCGTGACATTTTATGTCGATCTAGCCATGTCCGTCCGTCTGTCCGTCCGTCCGTCCGTCCGAAATTTTGCACAAATACTTCTTATTAGTGTAGGTCGGTTGGTATTCTTCTTGAGCCTCTAGAGTGCGCAATTCACATCCGATTGAGATGAAATTTTGCACGACGTGTTTTGTTATGATATCCAACAACTGTGCCAAGTATGGTTCAAATCGGTTCATAACCTGATATAGCTAGCATATAAACCGATCTTGGGTCTTGACTTCTTGACCCTCTATAGGGCGCAATTCTTATCCGATTGGAATGGAATTTCGCACGACGTGTTTTGTTATGATACCCAACAACTGTGCCAAGTATGGTTCAAATCGGTCCATAACCTGATATAGCTACCATATAAACTGATCTTGGGTCTTGACTTCTTGACCCTCTAGAGGGCACAATTCTTATCCGATTTGAATGAATTTTTGCACGACGTGTTTTTTTATTATATCCAACAACAGTGACAAGTATGGTTTAAATCGGTCCATAACCTGATATAGCTACCATATAAACCGATCTTGGGTCTTGACTTCTTGAGACTCTAGAGGGCGCAATTCTTATCCGATTAGAATGGAATTTCGCACGAAGTATTTCGTTATGATATCCAACAACTGTGCCAAGTATGGTTCAAATCGGTCCATAACCTGATATAGCTGTCATATAAACAGATCTGGGGATTTGATTTCTTGAGCTTCTAGAGGGCGCAATTCCTATCCAATTTGGCTGAAATTTTTCATGACGTATTTTATTTTTACTTTCAACAACTGTGTCAAATAAGGTTCAAATCGGTTCATAACCTGATATAGCTGCCATATAAACCGATCTGGGATCTTGACTTCTTGACCCCTAGAGGTCGCAATTATTATCCGATATGCCTGAAATTTTGTACGATGGATCCTCTTATGACCATCAACAAACGTGTTTATTATGGTCTGAATCGATCTATAGCCCGATACAGATCCCATATAAATCGTTCTCTCTATTTTACTTCGTGAGCCCCATTGGGCGCAATTCTTATACGAATTGGCTGAAATTTTACACAGGTCTCCAACATATAATTTAATTGTGGTCCGAACCGGACCATATCTTGATATCGTTTTAATAGCAGAGCAACTCTTTTCTTATATCCTTTTTTGCCTAAGAAGAGATGCCGGGAAAAGAACTCGACAAATGCGATCCATGGTGGAGGGTATATAAGATTCGGCCCGGCCGAACTTAGCACGCTTTTACTTGTTATATATAAGATAAAGGAAATTTATAGTGGCGTATTTGTTTATATATTTTGAATTTAAACATTAAAAAAAAATTAATTTTCTAAGCCTCACAACAAAAAAAAAGGTTCTTAATATTTTTTGGCCATTAAGCGAAGGAAGCTGGATTTAATGATTTAACCATAAAATCGCACCTGCAGTCAAAAGAATTAGGATTATTAATGCAATAAGATATTAAAACGGATTCTAGAAATCTCCCTCCTAAGAATTTTGAAAAAATTTTTTCGTTGATTTTTATATATAAAAAATTGCCGACTTTCGACAAGCCAATTTTCCCCCAAAACGTAACAGGACAAATTTTTGTAACTGATTTCAGTCGTCCACTTTACACAAATCCAAATTTTATTACGACACCTCTTTCCAAATTGCGGTAGAATATTTTTAAGCATTTCTATTCTTGGGTTATTTTTCGTCGTTAATGGGTTGATGCAAATTTTTTTAAAGATTAAATCGCATTAACCCACATAATTTTTGTTATTGTTTTAAGCGAAAAGTTATAACAAGTTTGTTTAATCCAAAGACTTCATGAAAACATTTTGCCAATTTTTTTTTATAAAAGTTGTTCCAAAAAAACAAATATTTACAAAAAGTTCTGTTAACCCTACTATGTATAAGGTGTGGAAATATCGTGTCGGACATTAATTTCAATAAAAACAAGTAAAAGCGTGCTAAGTTCGTCTGGGCCGAATCTTATATACCCTCCACCATGGATCGCATTTGTCGAGTTATTTTCCCGGCATCTCTTCTTAGGCAAAACAAGTAAAAGCGTGCTAAGTTCGGCCGGGCCGAATGTTATATACCCTCCACCATGGATCGTATTTGTCGAGTTGTTTCGCCGGCATCTCTTCTTAGGCTAAAAAGGATATAAGAAAAGAGTTGCTCTGCTATTAAAACGATATCAAGATATGGAGACCTGTGTAAAATTTCAGCCAATTCGTATAAGAATTTCAGGCATATCGGATAACAATTGGGACCTCTAGGGGTCAAGAAGTCAAGATTCCAGATCGGTTTATATGGCAGCTATATCAGGTTCTGAACCGATTTAAATATTATCTGAAACAGTTGTTGAAAGTAAAAATAAAATACGTCATGCAAAATTTCAGCCAAATCGGATAGGAATTGCGCCCTCTAGAAGCTCAAGAAGTCAAATCCCCAGATCTGTTTATATGACAGCTATATCAGGTTATCGACCGATTTCAGCCATACTCGGCACAGTTGTTGGATATCATGACGAAATACTTCGTGCAAAAACTCATTCAAATCGGATAAGATTGTGCCCTCTAGAGGCTCAAGAAGTCAAGACCCAAGATCGGTTTATATGGCAGCTATATCAGGTTATGAACCGATTTAAACCACACTTGGCACAGTTGTTGGGTATCATAACAAAACACGTCGTGCAAAATTTCATTCGAATCGGATAAGAATTGCGCACGCTAGAGGCTCAAGAAATCAAGACCCAAGATCGGTTTATATGGCAGCTATATCAGGTTATAGACCGATTTGAACCATACTTTGCACAGTTGTTGGATATAATAACAAAACACGTCGTGCAAAATTTCATTCCAATCGGATAATAATTTCGCACTCTAGAGGCTCAAGAAGTCAAGACCCAAGATCGGTTTACATGGCAGCTATATCAAAACATGGACCGATATGGCCCATTTACAATACCAACCGACCTACACTAATAAGAAGTATTTGTGCAAAATTTCAAGCGGCTAGCTTTACTCCTTCGGAAGTTAGCGTGCTTTCGACAGACAGACGGACGGACGGACGAACGGACGGACAGACGGACGGACATGTATAGATCGACATAAAATTTCACGACGATCAAGAATATATATACTTTATAGGGTCTCAGACGAATATTTCGAGTAGTTACAATCAGAATGACGAAATTAGTATACCCCCCATCTTATGGTGGAGGGTATAAAAAGGATATAAGAAAAGATTTGCTCTGCTATTAGAGAGATATCAAGATATGCTCCGGTTTGGACCACAATTATATTATATGTTGGAGACCTGTGCAAAATGTCAGCCAATTCAAATAAAAATTGCGCCCTTTGGGGGCTCAAAAAATAAAATAGAGAGATCGATTTATATGGGGCTGTATAAGGCTATAGACCGATTACAGACCATAATAAATACGTATGTTAATGGTCATGAGAGGATCCGTCGTGAAAAATTTCATTCAAATAGGATAAGAATTGCGTCCTCTAGAGGCTCAAGAAGTCAAGATCCAAGATCGGTTTTTATGACAGCTACATCAGGTTATGAACCGATTTGAAGCATACTTAGCACAGTTGTTGGATATCATAACAAAACACGTCGTGCAAAATTTCATCCCAATCGGATAAGAATTGCGCACTCTAGAGGTT
The DNA here is from genome assembly GCF_963082655.1 of Stomoxys calcitrans. Classification (NCBI taxonomy): domain Eukaryota; kingdom Metazoa; phylum Arthropoda; class Insecta; order Diptera; family Muscidae; genus Stomoxys; species Stomoxys calcitrans. The sequence continues at coordinate 136,508,998 of NC_081554.1, read as the reverse complement.
CAAGAAGTCAAGACCCAAGATCGGTTTATATAGCAGCTATATTAAAACATCAACCGATATAACCCACTTACAATACCAACCGACCTACACTAATAAGAAGTATTTGTGCAAAATTTCAAGCGGCTAGTTTTACTCCTTCGGAATTTAGCGTGCTTTCGACAGACGGACGGAAGGACAGGCGGACGAACATAGCTAGATCGACATAAAATGTCGCGACGATCAAGAATATATATACTTTATGGGGTCTCAGATGAATATTTCGAGTTGTTACAAACAGAATGACGGAATTAGTATACCCCCCATCCTATGGTGGAGGGTATAAAAAAACTGAGGATTCTGAACTTAACAGAAGTTAAGTGCAATATTAACAATGCCTTCAAAAATTGATTAGCAAGCAACGACTTTGCTGCTCTATTAAAAAGAGGTATTGAAGAGATAAACTCTAAATCGATAATAAAGTAGAAGAACACAGAAATTTAACTGAAGGCCAAATTGTTCGTGCAACAAAAGATATTGAGGTTAAATTTGATTAAATACAATAGTTAATAACCTGCGACACGAGTTTCTCTCAGAAACCAATAAAATAAAGTCTGATGTCAGCCACTGTTATGAGTTTATTAGGGTGTTCGTTTATTTGAATTTTTGGATTATTCGGTTAATCGTTAGCATGCCCGCCTATTGTGCCCAAACGCCCGGATTCAAATCCGGCCAGCAAGAACACCTTATAACATTTTTCCAGCAGAGATTATTCTCTCACCAAATGCTGGCAACATATGTGAGTATATAAGCCATGTACAATTTCTCAACAAAGATGTGTCAGTTTTCAGTGACAAGCCGTTCGGACTCGGCATAAAACAGGAGGTATCCTTATCATTGAGTTAGATTTGAATCGGTCAGCACTGAATTGATAAAGTGAGAAATTAGTTTCCCTCTAATTTGTTCCATAATGGGATGTTTGGGAAACACTAAACCTTTTTGAAATAAAGAAAAATATTCCCACCCCAATCGAACGAAATTTTACGCAAATAGAGCCCGAATGGTCGAAAAAAATACAGACAAATGACACAATTCACATAATTTAAGCTTTTTTACATCCAAACGATTAATCGATTAACCATCCCAAATTATTCGACTATTTGTTTATTTAAAAATTTATAGTTTTCAATTGTTCGTTTATTTGAAAAGTCATAAATAAGTGATTAATCGCATAATGATTAATCGAATGTGCACCCTAGAGTTTATTACTTTAGAGTTAACAAAATTATGGAATTGGAAAAATCTCAAAACATTTTACTTAGGCGTTTGAATCGACCAGACATGAATGTAACTGGGCTTCCTAAAAAGACACCTGACTTGTTGTCTTGCATCGTTGGCATAGCAAAATTGTACAACGTAGCCTTAACAGAGGAAGGGATCAGTCAATCCATTAGTACCAAGAATGAAATTGAAGTTTTGGTAAAATTTCTTTCGGTTTCTACTCGAGATGCAATAATGAGAAGCTATTTCATAAGCCGTAACTTATAATTAAAAGATATGCTGCGCTTCGATATTCAAAATGCTCGAGAAAATCAACAAGAAGGGGAAGATGTCGCATTCAGTGAAACTAATAGAAGAGTGTGCAATCCAAACGTGACTGATATTGATTCAGGAATTTTTCCAAGAGATCATCTGACTCCTATGGCAAGCAAACTCTCTTATGTATGCCGCAAAATGAAACGAGAAAAGAGAATAAGCTAATTTAAATTCAGAAATGGTGATAAACCTCGAGCCACGATAAAGAACAATGATGTTACTGAGGCGACGTTGGATTTATTTGGTCTCATGGAGAAGTTACAAAAAGCCTTTAACTAATTGGCCTTTTTTTAATAAATACTCCAGTAGATGATCAACAAGTAAAAAGGCGTTAAGTTCGGCCGGGCCGAACTTCGGATACCCACCACCTCAGGTATATATGTAAACCACCTTATATCAAAATCCGGTGAAAATTGCATACCTTTTGTCCCATAGCAGTTATATCGCAATATTGGTCTTTTAGTAGCTATATCTAAAAATAAACCGATCTGAACCATATACGACACGGATGTCGATAAGCCTAACATAAGTCACTGTCTCAAATTTCCTAATTTTATTGGCCCAAAACCCTAAATCGATAGATCGGTCTATTTGGCAGCTATATCCAAATCTGAACCGATCAAATTGAAGGAATATATCGAAGGGTCTAAAACAATAAATGCGCCTTTTATTGGCCCAAAACTTTAAACCGGGAGATCGGTCTATATGGCAACTATATCCAAATCTGGACCGATCTCGGTCAAAATGAAGAAGGACGCCGAAGAGCCTAACACAACATACTGTCTCAAATTTCGGCGACATCGGACAATAAACGCGCCTTTTATGGCCCCAAAACCTAAAACCGAGAGATCGGTCTATATGGTAGCTATATCAAAATCTAGACCGACCTGTGCCATATTGCAGAAATATGTCAAGGGGCTTAACTTAACGCACTGTCCCAAATTTCGGCGATATCGGCCAATAAATGCGCATTTTATGGGCCCAAAACCTTAAATCGAGATATCGGTCTATATGGCAGCTATATCCAAATCTGAAACGATCAAATTGAAGAAATATGTCGAAGGGCCTAACACAACTTACTGTCCCAAATTTCAGCAAAATCGGATAATATATGTGGCTTTTATGGGCCTAAGACCCTAAATCGGAGGATCGGTCATATGGCAGCTATATCCAAATCTGAACCGATCTTGGGAAAATTGACACACAAATTTCAGCAAAATCGGACAAAAAGTGTGGATTTTATGGGCTTTAAACCCTAAATCGGCGGATCGGTCTATATGGGAGCTATATAAAGATATAGTCCGATATAGCCCATCTTCGAACTTAACCAGCTTATGGACAAAAAAAGAATCTGTGCAAATTTCAGCTCAATATCTCAATACTTTTATACCCTCCACTGTTTGTCATTCTGTTTGTAACTACTCGAAATATTCGTCTGAGACCCCATAAAGTATATATTGGGTTGCCCAGAAAGTAATTGCGGATTTTTTAAAAGAAAGTAAATGCATTTTTAATAAAACTTAGAATGAACTTTAATCAAATATACTTTTTTTACACTTTTTTTCTAAAGCAAGCTAAAAGTAACAGCTGATAACTGACAGAAGAAAGAATGCAATACAGAGTCACAAGCTGTGAAAAAATTTGTCAACGCCGACTATATGAAAAATCCGCAATTACTTTTTGGGCAACCCAATATATTCTTGATCGTCGCGACATTTTATGTCGATCTAGCCATGTCCGTCCGTTTATCCGAGCGTCCGTCCGTCTGTCTGTCGAAAGCACGAAGGAGTAAAGCTAGCCGCTTGAAATTTTGCACAAATACTTCTTATTAGTGTAGGTCGGTTGGTATTGTAAATGGGCCATATCGGTCCATGTTTTGATATAGCTGCCATATAAACCGTTCTGGGATCTTGACTTCTTGAGCCTCTAGAGGTCGCAATTATTTTCCGATTTGCCTGAAATTTTGTAAGGGGGATTCTCTCATGACCATCAACATACGTGTTTATTATGGTCTGAATCGGTCTATAGGCCGATACAGCTCCCATATAAATCTATCTCTCTATTTTAATTCTTGAGCCCCCAAAGGGCGCAATTCTTATTCGAATTGGCTGACATTTTACACATGTCCCCAACATAAAGGGTGATTTTTTTGAGGTTAGGATTTTCATGCATTAGTATTTGACAGATCACGTGGGATTTCAGACATGGTGTCAAAGAGAAAGATGCTCAGTATGCTTTGACATTTCATCATGAATAGACTTACTAACGAGCAACGCTTGCAAATCATTGAATTTTATTACCAAAATCAGTGTTCGGTTCGAAATGTGTTCAAATTTTGACAAATTTTGTTCAGCGATGAGGCTATGAGGTTGAATGGCTACGTAAATAAGCAAAATTGCCGCATTTGGAGTGAAGAGCAACCAGAAGCCGTTCAAGAACTGCCCATGCATCCCGAAAAATGCACTGTTTGGTGTGGTTTGTACGCTGGTGGAATCATTGGACCGTATTTTTTCAAAGATGCTGTTGGACGCAACGTTACGGTGAATGAACACATTTCGAACCGAACACTGATTTTGGTAATAAAATTCAATGATTTGCAAGCGTTGCTCGTTAGTAAATCTATTCATGATGAAATGTCAAAGCATACTGAGCATCTTTCGCTTTGACACCATGTTTGAAATCCCACGTGATCTGTCAAATACTAATGCATGAAAATCCTAACCTCAAAAAAATCACCCTTTATAACATAACTGTGGTCCAAACCGGACCATATCTTGATATCGCTCTAATGGCAGAGTAAATCTTTTCTTATATCCTTTTTTGGCTAAGAAGAGATGCCGGGAAAAGAACTCGACAAATGCGATCCATGGTGGAGGGTATATAAGATTCGGCCCAGCCGAACTTAGCACGCTTTTACTTGTTAAAAACTGTAGCGCGATTTCAGCATTTTCAGCATTTGATCGATTTTTAGCTGATCAAAAATATATATATTTTATAGGGTCGGAAATGGATATTTCGATGTGTTGCAAACGGAATGACAAAATGAATATCCATCCTTCGGTGGTTGGTATAAAAATTTCACAAATAATATTGCTTAATTAGTTTTCGTTGCGTTTTTCTTAATATCATAATATGGCCTACAAAGTTTATTAAAATGATTTTGTTACTCGGTATTTACAGTTTTTTTATACCCACCACCGAAGGATGGGGGTATATTAATTTTGTCATTCCGTTTGCAACACATCGAAATATTCATTTCCGACATGTATAAAGTATATATATTCTTTATCAGCGTAAAAATCTAAGACGATCTAGACATGTCCGTCTGTCTGTCCGTCTGTCTGTTGAAACCAAGCTACTGTCTTTAAAAAGAAGAGATATTGAACTGAAACTTTGCACAGATTCTTTTTTTGTCCATAGGCAGGTTAAGTTCGAAGATGGGCTATTTTGGACTATATCTTTATATAGCCCCCATATAGACCGATCCGCCGATTTAGGGTCTTAGGCCCATAAAAGCCACATTTATTATCCGATTTTGCTAAAATTTGGTACACTGAGTTGTGTTAGGCCATTCGACATCCTTCTTCAATTTTGCCTAGATCGGACCAGATTTCGATATAGTGCCATATAGACACATCTCTTGAATTAAGGTCTTGCGCTCACAAAAGTGGCATTTATTGTCAGATTTTGTCAAAATCTGGGACAGTGAGTTGTGTTAGGTCCTTCTTCAATTTGGCCCAGATCGGTCCAGGTTTTGATGTAGCTGCCATAAAGACCGAACCGCCGATTTAGGGTCTTAGACCCATAAAAGCCATATTTATTATCTGATTTTGCTGAAATTTGGGACAGTGAGTTGTGTTAGGCTACTCGATATCCTTCTTCAATTTGGCCCAGATCGGTTCAGATTTGGATATAGCTGCCATATAGACCGATCTCTCGATTTAAGGTTTTGGGTCCAGAAAAGGCTCATTTATTTTCCGATTTTACAGAAATTTAAGACGGTGAGTTGTGTAAGGTCCCTCGACATCCTTCGTCAATTTGGTCTAGAACAGTCCCGATTTGGATATAGCTGCCATATATACCGATCTTTCGATTTAAGGGCCATAAAAGGCGCATTCATTGTCTGATTTCTCCGAACAGTGGGATAGTGAGTTGTGTTAGGCTTTTCCGTGTCGTATATGGTTCAGACCGGTGTATTTTTAGATATTGCTACTTTAAAGACCAATATTTTGTTATACACAATTGAACAATGACTTGTACTTATAAGAATTTGTCCCAAATAAGAACATATTTCGATATAGCTAAATGCATTTTTCACCGGATTTTAACGAAAGGTTGTTTCCATATATACCTGAGTTGGTGGGTATCTAAAGTTAGGCCGGCCGAAATTAAGGCCTTTTTGCTTGTTTCTCATGACTTCATTATACCAATAATTTTTTTTAAACCAAATGACATGCTTGTTTGGATTTGATTTTCTAGCTTTTCTTGTTTATCATTTTCTGTCTTATTTCGACATGTGCATACCCACATTTCTACTTGTTCGTTAATAATGATAGTCAATGAGTACCACAATTGTTGTTCATGGTTGATGTGTCAAATACAGTCATGATGCTTTTATGATGTTGATGCGAAAATTTTTTAAATAGTTGTTACTATTAAGCTATACTAAAACATGTTTTTTCTTTTGCATGCAGTTTATTTTTTTTTTTGTAATACAATATATCTTCAGTTTTTCTTGATATTGAATTATTGCCCGATAGTACAATATAAATATTAATTAAATTTACTAGCTAATTTTTTTTTTGTTAAGTTTTTCCAAATATAATTTATAATTAAGCTGTAGGTTGGTCTTTATTTACATTACATCAATCTACAACATCTATTTCTCAATATGACAATGGTTAATGAAAACTTGAGCCCAATAGTCAGCAATGGTAAGCGTGCTGAGATATTTTTTCGAAGAATGTGGAATGGTTTGAAGATGTGCCACAATATTCAAAACTTGAATCCGTCGTCATATTCTGTAAACTTGATGAGTTCCGGGAAATGATAAAATATTCCAGTCTGGACATTGTAGCTGTGACAGAGACATGGTTGAAACCTATAGTTCCCGATGGGGCGGTAGACATTCCTGGATATGTCATAAGATGTTATAGTCGTCTCGAGGGACGTAATCTTTTATAAAAAATCAATTTGTGTTTGTTTGTAGGTTTGTGTGTGTGTTCCTTATAGAGTCAGAAACGGCTGAACCGATTTTCTTGAAAATTATACAGAGGGTGCATAATAATCCCGTGGTGAAAATAGGGTACTACATTGTTTGATATCTAAAGTGGGGGCGGAACCTCCCCCTTACCCGAAATTTTCTGTGCTTTCATATATTAGTACCCTAAAAATAAAAATTTGGTATCCAAATTTCGGATGGGGTACCTAGGGGGCCGTCCCACCCTAAAACCTACCAAACATATATTTATACCAATCACGACAACATGGGACTCAAATGAAAGTTATTTTGGATAAGAAAACGTATCTGATATCCATTTGTCGAACCAAGTGTTAGGGGGACCACCCCAACCACCAAAACACCCATAAATCGGACATATTTACCGACCAAGGCAATAGGGGACTCAAGTGAAAGGTATTTACGAGTTAAATACGAATCTAATATCCAAATGTTGGACCACGTTTCTGGGGGTCTACCCCTTCCCCAAACGACAAGTTTACGACCATAGCCATATGGGGCTCAAATTAAAGGTCTTTGGGAGTAAAGCACGAATCTGATATCAATATTCGGTAAAAGTGTCTATGGAGCCACCCCACCCCCTTCACAGCACCACCCAAATTGGAAGTAGTTGCTGACTATTGCAATATGAGGCTCAAATAAGAGGGTTTTTAGAGTAGAACACGAGTCCGATATGTATATTTTCAAGGCAAACTCACTGAGTGGCCGCCCATCCCCCAAACCGGTCATGTTTGCCGACTATGGAAATACGGGACTCAAATTAAAGGTATTTGGGAGTAGACCACGTATCTGATATCAACAATAGTGACCAACTGTCTAGGGGACGTCCCACCACCATAAAAACCCCCAAATAGGACATATTTGCTCACCAAGACAATTTGGGTCTTAAAGAGAGTGGAACTAAATATTCAAAGTTTTTTGGGCCAATACCCCAAACCGGATATATTTGCTGACTTTTGCAAAAGGAGTTTAAATGAAATTAGAAAACGAGTTTCATATCCAATTTTGAGGCCAATGGCAATATGGGCTTCAAATAAATGATATATAGTTATATGAGAATAGAGCACGTTACTGATATATATTCCGGGCTTAGTGATTGTGGGACCACCCCAATACCCAAAACACCCCTTAATCGGGCATATTTACCGACCATGTCAATGTGGAGCTTAAATGAAAAGTATTGGGGGGTAGAGCAAGAATTCGGAACCAATTTTCTGGGGGTCTACCCGTTCCCAAAATACCCCACAAACAGCAATTTTCTAGTGACCATCGCAATATGGGGATCAAATAGTCATTTTGGAGTAGAATACGAATTTGATGTCCAAATATAGGACCATGTATTAAAGGAATCACCCCTTCCCCAAAACACCCCCCAAAGGTAAACATTTTTTTTAAACTCCCCGAAACCGATGGAAATGTGGGGTTTAAATAAATGATATTTAAAAGAAGAGCACGATGCTGATATTTTTTCATAGCCAAGTGTCGGGGGGACCACATCACCCCCGAAAACACCCCTAAATCAGATATCATGAGAATATCAGGCTGAAATAAAGTATTTTAAGAATTAAGTACACATTACATCCAAACTTAAATTCGTAGACCAATAAAGATCACATGGGATTCAGATAAAGGAACTAATATTGTTAAACTGTTTATCAAGCGATATAATACTATTTTCGTAGCATGGTATTTCAATAAAAGCTCTTTAATTGTCGAAAATAAATATTCCAAAGAAACTTTTTTTCCATATAAAGCTAGTTCCATATTCCAGCTAGTATTAAATATAAGTTAATTTCAGTGGGCTCTCGCGTTGGCGACTGCGAATACATATTTGTGGAATTGTCGTATGATGGTAGTTGTTTTGATTGGTGTCGTCTACCACCGAGTGGAAATTTGCTATTTTTGAGTAAGTAGTTGGAGATATTTTTGAGAGATACTCATATACTATTAACACAGATAAGGCTTTCAGGGTTCGAGACCAATGTAATCGGTTTAATTTGTCGATAGCTCATAATTCTATTCCAAATCGTCATGAAGTACGGTATGTATCACCTCTGTTAAACTTATTTCTTTAATGGGGTAGCCCTTTGCAAAATTATAGTGATCAATTTCGATGCCCATTTTTTAATTCCAATCATGCGTTTTTCTATGGATGCTTCTCATTGCCCCAAATTACATCTGAGTTCACTCACGAATATATCAGTTTATTTGGGAACTGCATCAGGCTATAAATCGACTCAGACAATTTTAGACACGTATATTGAAGGTCATGAGAGAAGCCGTTGTAAAATTTCAGCAAAATCGGACACGAATTGCGCCCTCTAGAGGCCTAAGATGTCAAGATCCCAGATCGTTTTATATGGCAGCTATATTAGGTTATGTACCAATTTGAACCATACTTAGCACAGTTATTGGATGTCATAACAGAACACCTAATGGAAAATTTTAAATACATCGAACAAAATTGCAGCCTCCAGAATTAAAGTCGGGAGATCGGTTTATATGGGAGCTATACCATGTTATAAACCGATTTAGACCAGTTGTTTGAAGTTTTAACAGAACACTACATCTAAAATTTCAGCCAAATCGGACAAATATTGCAGATTCCAGGGGCTCAAGAAGTCAAATCGGGAGAACGGTTTACATGGGAGCTATATCAGGTTTTATACCGATTTAGACCGTACTTAGCACAGTTATTGGAAGACATAACAGCACACTATATGCAAAATTTTAGCCAACTCGGACAAAAATTGCTCTTCCAGAGACTCAAGAATTCAAATCGAGAGGTATATCAGGTTATACACCGGTTTGAACCGTACTTAGCACAGTTATTGGAAGTCATAAAAAAACACTACATGCAAAATTTCAGATAAATCAGACAAAAATTGCGGCTTCAGAGGCTCAAGAAATCAAATCGGGAGATTGGTTTATATGGGAGCTACATCAGTTTAAAAACTGATTTGGACCTTACTTAGCGCAGTTGTTTGAAGTTTTAACAGAACATTACATTAAGTCAAATCGGGAGATCGGTTTATACGCTAGCTATATCAGATTATAGACTGATTTGGACCGTACTTAGCGCAGTTGTTGGAAGTCATAACAGAACACTACATGCAATATTTCAGCCATATCGGACAAAAATTGCGGCTTTCAGAGGCTCAAGAAGTCAAATCGGGAGATCGGTTTATATGAGAGCTATATCTAAATCTGAACCGATTTGGCCCATTTGCGATCTACAATGATCTACATCAAAATTAAGCGGCTAGCTTTACACGTTCGACCGCTATCGTGATTTCGACAGACGATCGTCAAGACGAACAAGGATATATATACTTTATGGGTTCTTAGGCGAATATTTCGAGGTGTTACAAAGGGAATGACTAGATTAGCATTACTCCATCCTATGGTGGTGGGTATACAAATGTCATATTGGCAAAAAGAGTGCAAGAACAACTAACATTGGTATCGGCGAAATGAGGCCTATTCTAAATTTTCTCTTATGTACACGATAATAATGACCGGTCGCCACTACAGCTCAGGCGGAGCTAACCTGCCTGTTTTGTCAAGTAGTTGATGATACAATACAAATCTTTTTACGCATTAGCTAACCTGCCTGTTTTGTCAAGTAGTTGATGATACACTACAAATCTTTTTATTTTGTTTCTGATTAAAATTAGAAAATTTAAGCTTTAAATGAAGTTTTTGCAAATATGTATTATATCTGAATTATAATGAATTGATTTCAAAATTGGGCGTTATTTTTCTTTTTTATTGGATTTATTTAATTTTTTATTTGGGCGTCATTTCCAAAAATGTTGGGTTTACTTCCTTTAGGGATTAATTCATTATACAGTAGCGGCGAAATCTTTTATTAATAGAAAACGGTCATAATACCCAATGGGTCTTTTGACCGCAATATGGGCGGTCTAAACGCCGATCTGGGCTAAATAGACGAAGGATGTCGAAGGGCCTAACACAACTCACCGTCTCAAATTTCAGCGAAATCGGATAATAAATGTGGCTTTTATGGCCCTAAGACCCTAAATCGGAGGATCGGTCTATATGGCAGCTATATCCAAATCTGGACCGATCTGAACCAAATTGACGAAGGATATCGAAGGGCCTAACACAACTCACTGTCCCAAATTTCAGCGAAATCGGATAATAAATGTGGCTTTTATGGGCCTAAGACCCTAAATCAGAGGATCTGTCTAGATGGTAGCTATATCCAAATCTGGACCGATTTGAGCCAAATTTACGAAGTATGTCGAAGGAACAAACAGAACTCACTGTCCCAAATTTCAGCGAAAACGGATAATAAATGTGGCTTTTATGGGCCTAAGACCCTAAATCGGCGGATCGGTCTATATGGGGGCTATATCAAGATATAGTCCGATATAACCCATCTTCGAGCTGAACCTGCCTTTGGACAAAAAAGGAATCTGTGCAAAGTTTCAGCTCAATATCTCTATTTTTGAAGACTGTAGCGTGATTACAACAGACAGACGGACATGACTAGATCGTCTTAGATTTTTACGCTGATCAAGAATATATATACTTTGTAGGGTCGGAAATAAATATTTCGATGTGTTGCAAACTGAATGACGAAATGAATATAACCCCATCCTTCAGTGGTGGGTATAAAAAACAATAGAACCTAACAATTGCCTATTAGAAATATTGAATTACATATGAATATTGAATGGTTGCCCAAAAAGTAATTGCGGATTTTTTAAAAGAAAGTAAATGCATTTTTAATAAAACTTAGAATGAACTTCAATCAAATATATAAATGCCATTCTGTTCGATAACCTTTTGCCATCTTTATGGCAAATTTAGTGTTCCACGCTCATAGAACTTCTGGCCTTTATCTGCAAAAAACTGAACCAAGTGCGATTTTATAGCCTCATCATTGCCGAAAGTTTTACCATTTAAGGAGTTCTGCAAAGATCGAAATAAATGGTAGACTGATGGTGCAAGGTCAGGGCTATATGGTGGATGCATCAAAAGTTCCCAGCCAAGCTCACTCAATTTTTGGCGAGTGACCAAATATGTGTGCGGTCTAGCGTTGTCCTGGTGGAATATGACACCTTTACGATTGACCAATTCTGGTCGCTTCTCCATGATGACTGTATTCAATTTGTCCAAATGTTGACAGTAAACATCCGAATTAATCGTTTGGTTCCTTGGAAGCAGCTCAATATATATCATACCCTTTCAATCCCACCAAACAGACAGCATAACCTTCTTTTGGTGGATATCAGCCTTTGAAGTGGATTGAGCTGGTTCACCATGCTTGGACCATGATCGTTTTCGACTAACGTTGTTGTAAACAATCCATTTTTCATCTCCAGTTATGATTCGTTTTAAAAACGGATCAAATTCATTGCGTTTAAGGTGCATATCACAAGAGTTGATTCGGTTTGTTAAATGAATTTCTTTCAATACATGTGGTACCCAAATATCAAGCTTTTTCACCAGTCCAAGACTTTTTATGTGATAATGAACGGTTGATTTTGGTATATTTTACTTCTCTCCTATCCCACACTCAGTTACATGACGATCCAATTCGATTAATGCTTTGATTTGGTCATCATCAACTTCATTTGGCCGACCTGGACGTGGCTCATCTTTAAGTGAAAAATCTCCAGAACGGAATTTGCGAAACCAATTTTGACACTGACTTCCTTTTAAGGCTTTATCACCATACACACCTCGTAACTTTTTAGCAACCTGCCTACGTTTTTTCCTTTACGGAAATAATAAAGTAAAATATGACGAAAATGCTCCTTTGTGGGCTCCATATTAAAATTGACGCCAAACAAACAAATGTAAACAAAATTTCGCGCACTTTTTTTCTAAAGCAAGCTAAAAGTAACAGCTAATAACTGACAGAAGAAAGAATGTAATTACAGAGTCACAAGCCGTTGAAAAAATTTGTTAACGCCGACTATATGAAAAATCCGCAATTACTTTTTAGGCAACCCAATAATTTAAGTCCCCTATTATCATGATCGGTTAATATGTCTGTTTGGGGAGTTTTTCGTGGTGGGTATTATTAAGGTGAGGCAGCCTCACGTTTGATTAAACTTTCGGGGTTAGAAAATTAACTTTGTACAAATAAAACCAACTTTTCATGAGTAAAGATGAAATAGTCAAAAACTCCGATTGTGTAAGTAATTTTACTTAAGCTAATTTTTTTAGAATAAACGAGCAGTTTGGTGATGGCAGTTGTCGACAAGGGAGAAGAACAGGGCTGCATATCTAGGAATAATTGGAGTGGGAAAGTCAATGGACTGTCATAAGTATACTCCGATGTTCTAGCCGAATTTCCTGGGTTTCCTCCAGTTTGAAACGATGCAGGCTTGTATCGGGGCTGATTCAGACTAACTGCCTTCGGGGATCAACGCTCAATTGAAATGTATCGTTGTTCGCTAAAAAAGATTGGTGAAATCTGGCCAGGTGCAGCACTACATTTAGTCAGAAAGAACATATTCCTTCTTGACCAATGGCGCATGCTTGGATACCAAGGATTCCATCAGATCCTGAATCCATACTTGGAAGACTAAGGGAATGTAATCCCAATCTTTCATCCGCTGACTGGAAGATTGGATGAGGCTGATGGTGATCGGAGACATGCAGTATTCGTGCTAAACTCCTGCTGTCCGCAGACCTCAACAAGTCTGAAGGAGTTGCATTCTACAGATTCAACAAGCTGAAGCTGATGGTCTATACAAGCGGTGGGGTTGGGGACTCAGGAGACGACTCAGCAGTTGTTGCTTAACACGAGCCTAAGGAACTATCGATCACATCGCTAAAGTCTGGCTGATTGTAGTAGACTTAAATTCTCCCTGCCACTATTTAAACAGTGGCAGTGGTGAAGCATCAAAGGAGGAATCGTCCACACCGCAAAAGTAGAGTGTCCTGAGGAAGAGTGGTTCCACTGCTTTCTCACCTGCCCCTGGATGCGTACGGAAGCTCATCGTCACAAGATTTAACGCTTCGGCGGCACTAAAGGTTTTTCTGATGGCAGGGGGATTTGACATGGTTTTTATCCAGAAACCATAGGTGCGTGGAGGAATGATTCGTGGACTAAGAATTCCGAGATTTAAACTACTTAAGGGTACGGGGAATGGGAAGGCTCTGTGTCTCCCATTGTGTATTCTTGCAAAGAATAGTCTAAATGTTTTTCTTCTTCCGTCACTAAGCACTGAAGATTTAGTAGTAGCCAGCCTTGAAATAAACAAGTTTCATTACAGTTGGTGCCAAACGTGAATATAAGTGTCGTGTTCTACTCCAAAATATCATTTATTTGAGCCCCATATTGGAACGGTCGTTAAAATGTCCTGGAGACTTGAACCCACATTTTAGTACTATATTCGGATTCCACTGTCAAACACCTTTCTTTTGATGCCTATATTGTCCCGATCGATCCACTTTTAACTACTATATAGCCTATAATGCCTTCCAAACTAACAAAGACTATCGCGAAAATTAAAAAAAAAAGAAAATTGGTTCAGCCAAACTGCCTTCCTTATGTACTGCGATATATTTAGATGAATATCGATGGCGTAGTCGTATCTAGGATTAGCATTAAATTTTAGTTGCGTTGCCTAAATTTTAATTTTAGGCTCAATTGTCTGCGTTTCACTTGCACATAACTATTACATGAAGGTGTTGGATCATAAAGCAACGCTATCTAACTAAATTTCGGACGTTTGGTTGGTTGCAAGCAACAAATGTTCATGTTTCGTTCCACGACACAGATTCTCTCTGTTGCACTTGTTTATGTTTTCATATAACTTCATTGCACAATCAACTAATAGCAAGAATACATATACCTCCATACAAACAAGTTCTGATGCACTACAACGAGTTTCCCTTGAAAAATATGTCCTGCATCAATATTAATTTGTATACTGCTACTATCGGTGAACAACTAACCTCTTGTTTACTGAGAACTCAATTCCTGGTAAATTTGAGTGGTTAGTTACTAATACTGTGTTTTTGCAACTATACAGGGGTTAGTTCTTAACGTAGGGCATACCAAACACAGATATAAACATATTCAACAATCATAACAAATTGAAGCAAAAATTTTGCAATTAAAAGGCCCATCGCCGTTAGCACTGAAATTATGTACCTTACTTAATTTGTTCTCAATATATGTAAGATCGAAATTGTGCGGTGCGACGGGAGCAGAAGTGACGGAAACATGAAGAGAAAACAAGTAAAAAGACGTTAGGTTCGGCCGGGCCGAACTTTGGATACCGTGGAATCGTTGGACCGTATTTTTTCAAAGATGCTGTTGGACGCAACGTTACGGTGAATGAACACATTTCGAACCGAACACTGATTTTGGTAATAAAATTCAATGATTTGCAAGCGTTGCTCGTTAGTAAGTCTATTCATGATGAAATGTCAAAGCATACTGAGCATCTTTCTCTTTGACACCATGTCTGAAATCCCACGTGATCTGTCAAATACTAATGCATGAAACTCCTAACCTCAAAAAAATCACCCTTTATTAGGATATGAACCATAATTAACACTGTTTTTTGAAAGTCATAGCAAAACGATATGAGCACAATTTCAGCCAAATTGAATAAGAATTGGGCCCTCTAGAAGCTCAAGAAGTCTAATCGGGAGATCGGTTTATATGACAGATATATCAGGATATGGACTGATTAGAACCATATTTGACACAGTTGTTGAAAGTTATACCAAAACGACATGTGCAAAATTTCAGCCAAATCGGATTAGATTTGCGCCCTCCTAAAGCTCAAGAGGTCAAAACATTTGGCCCATTTACAATCCCAACCGACCTACACTAACCAGAAGTATTTGTGTAAAATTTCAAGCGCCTAGTTTTACTCCTTTGAAAGTTTATGTGCTTTCGAGCCGGACGGACGGACAGACACAGATCGATTTAAAAATATATATACTTTATGGGGTCTTAGTCGAATATTTCGAGGTATTACAAACGGAATGGCGAAACGAATGGTGGAGGGTATTTAAATGAGCGTTAAATTCGGTTGGTTCGTATCTTTTATACACTTCATCATTAGTATAAACAAACAAGGAAAAGCGTGCTTTGTTCGGCCTAGCCCAACCCACCACGATAGTATCTGCTAAAAATGTGTGCAAAATAAATTTATTTAAAAGGCATAATTTTATTTTATATACCAAACTTCTGTCAAAACTTCAGTCAAACCAGCAAAAATTAGAGCTTCTAGATACCGAACAAGCAGCTATTGAAAGTCATAACGAGTTTGATTTACTGTGAAATTAGTAAAGATACCTCAAATTCTTTTTTTTTTTTAACTGTGGGAAACACCCTCTCCTCCCAATAAATGCAACGTCAAACTGTCATGTAGGATGACCGAAAATATATTGTACTCAAATGAAAGGATATGGCAGAGGACAATTCCCCTCCCCCATCCTACCCAAAACAAAAAGGAATTAAAAATAATATGTGAATAATATGAAATAATATATGATGGCCGATCAGGATAGAATAGGACAGAAATAAAAGGTCTTTGTAGTAGAGTACACTTTTTACCCTCAAATTGGGATGGAGACAGTAGGACCTACGGATGAAATATGATTTTGAATGTAGATAACCAATACAAAAAATTAATTAGTGTGAATCTGAACGAGACCTCCTAGTCCCGAATATCTTGATATATCTCCTTCAAAATGCTTGACATTATGGGCTTAAACAAAATCGTGCTCTAGAACGATGCTGAAATTACTTCAGAGTCCGGCTCTAAGTTCCCTTCAAACCTGTTATGATTGCCTACGATGGCGATAAATAATGGGAATTTGATAGTAGGAAACGAATTTGATATCCAAGTTTGAGGCCAAATATTTGGGAGTCATGCCAACCCATAAACTCCCCCTAAACCAACGGCAATTGGGGTTCAAATTAAAGAAATTTGAGAGTAAAGCATGATGTAGAAATTTTTTCAGGGCTAAGTACGGGCTAATGCTGCCAAAATTTGTGAGATATGATATAAAACTTCCCTCCAAAGAGGTGTTGCACTACGGCACGCCGTTCGGACTCGGTTATAAAAAGGAGGCCCCTTATCATTGAGCTTAAAATTTTAATCCGACTGCACCTATTATGTGAGAAGTTTGCCCCTAACATCCAGACTTTAATGGGCGGACCCTTCCCTTACCCTATTTCCAAAAATGCCCGATATCGGAGATAGGTGGTATATCTAGGGACAATATGCGACTCAAATGAAAGTTATTTGAGACCAGAGATCGAATCCGATATATGGGGATCCGCCTCACTCTCAAAAACACCCCCATACCGGACATATTTACCGACCATTACAATATACGGCTCCAATGAAAAGTATTTGGGAGAAGAGCAGCAATATAATATCCATATTGGCGCGAAATATCTGAAAGGCCGTACCAGCACCCCATACAGGACTTATTTCCCGACGTGACCGTATAGGGCTCAGATAAAATAAGAGAGTGAAAGAAGGCGCAGCGGAGCGGGTCCTGTCCAGCTTGTAACATATAAAACTTGCTCCCTTAGATAAAAGTCTGCTGTTTAATATTATGTTAATACATTTCTTAGGTATTAAGTTCGTGTTTCACAGTGAAAATGAATATATTTTATGATTACTTTTTGTAGATAATAGATTTTGCAGCAAAAAGACTTTCTTATACCATTCATAAGGGCATTCCCATTATTTATGATGAAATTTTAATAAAAGTGTTATATTATTGGTAATATTTTTGAAGCTTTTTAAAAAAGTAATCGTGGAAAACATGGGTATTTCACTGTGAAACACGAACTTGATACCCATCTTTAGGGAGTTTGTAATTATGACTCGTCAAATTTCATTAAATTTTTTAATACATAACACTTTAGCTTTGAATGGATCTGCAAACCGCTAAAAACAATTTCCATTTTGCGTTCATATTTATGTCTGTTCTGCCTACAAAGTTTTTCCATGTTGCGTTTATTGCAATTTTTGCTTGGTTGTTCCGATTTTGGATATGTTTAGTAAATGTCATCTTTGGTGTGAATATTACCCCTAAATATTTATATTCATTTGTAATTTTAATTACGTTTCCATTAAATTTCCATTTTTCGTGTTTGGCTAGTCTGCCTCCATTCCTGAAAACCATAATTTCCGATTTTGATAGGTTCACTTCCAGGTTCCAGGTATTACAGTATATTTCTAGGTTGTGTATCATATTCTGTAATACATGGACGTCGTCTGCTAGCAACACAATGTCATCAGCGTATAGTAGGAGCCGTAGGTTCAAATTTTCGACAAAAATTCCGCCTTCAAGGTATTCATACAGGTCATTGATATAAAGAGAGAATAGTAATGGTGACAGTAAGCATCCTTGCAACGTCAATATAATTTCTCTTAGTTATTATGAGTAAATAAAATTTCATCACAATGGGTCAATGGAATCGAGGGTCAGGCGTTAACTCAATACGCATGATTTTGTCGTTCAAAATATTTATTGAAATTTGTCGACAGAAAAAATTTTGTTTGGAAAAGATAAGCATAAAAACTAGACTATAAAATTGTTTATGGGAAATGTAGTGTCGCAAAATTTTACTGAAATTTTGGCTTTTAAAATATTCTCGAGGTTAGATTGTCTTTAGATAGTTTTTCGCTGATATTAAGTATTTAAAAAATGCATAAAAAGTTATCTTAAGAAAAATTTTAAAGAGTTTTGTCTTTAAAAAATAATTTCGAGGGGTCCGGGACGTGCTGATGTTTTGTCATAAGAGAATATTATGCTGAAATTTTGTCTTGAGAATAATTCCATCAACATCAAATATCATTAATTTTTTTTCTAAGAATTTCATTACAATTTTTTCCTAAAGATAAATAATTTTAAGACGGCCCTGGCTTCAGCAAAATAGTATCATTCTAGAATATAATAAATATAAAGGTTTATCATTTAAAAAATTGTTACTGTTGGTTGATTAAAATAAATTTAATTTAAATTTTTTCTTTATACAAAATCATTTTGTGGTGGGCTCGGGCCCGAGGCCCTCCACAGAGACCCCCAGAACCCCACGAGCAAGAAGTATGGATGGACTAAAGATGGGCAATGCCGACCTTTTGAATTTGCTTTAATTTGAAATGTAGAATTCTGACCAAAATCCATACATATTGTAGGAGTCATAAAGGAAATCGTTGAGCAAGAGGTCGGTTGATAAGTGTGTTTGCAAAGGCCCTAAAAGTGAAAATCGAGAGACATATATATATGGGAACTATCTAAACCGAATTGTATGAAACTCACCAGTGATCAGAAGAGCCATAAGGGAAAACTTTGAGCGTTATTTCGTGAGAATCAGTTAACAAATAATCAAACAATTCCAGTATAAGTCAAAATTGGGAGAATATATATATATATATGTCGAATATCTTAGTTTTATAGTGATTGTCTTGGCGAATCAGCTTCAGTACTTTATTTGTGTTCATTCTATTTTGCTCTCAAACTAGTTTTATGATTTCAACAGGTTATTGTTGTTGAACGTGCAAAAAAGCGGGTAGCTGTGAATGTAAACACAGAACTGACATCTTAATACCGTCAAATTAGCTGGCTATTTTTAGCTGTTCGCGTGAGGCCACCTTCATTAATTAACCTTGTTCCCCTCCCTTTGTTAAAATCGATCGAAAATCCGATTTTGAAAGCAAAGATGTCCGGTAAAAGTTGCATCCAACTATTGCCGTATATGGCTATAATTGGAAATAAAATAAGAAAAGGTGGTAGAACTACAAATCAGAAATACGAGGAGATTTCCACGTCATTGCAGTTGTAAACTTTTTTCTTTCTTGGCCCACTAATTTTTTTCGGTAGATGAAATAAATAAATAATTGGTGTCAAATATCCTAGCGACAACCGCAAGTGAATTATAAAACTTGTTCTCATAGAAAAAAGTGCAGACTAATTTTATTTTAACACATTTCCTTAAGGTGGGTATTAAGTTCTTTTCATTGTAAAAAGATTTTTTTGGAAGAACATGAGTAATTCGAACAGTAAATTTAAAATTTTTTAAAAGTATTTCACTGTGTCCTCATCTACCGTCAAAGCTTATAGAACTCATAAATTTCAATTGGAATCAATTGCTATTGCCTGACAGATTACGATCCTAACACACTAAGAGCTGCGTATCAATTACTTTAAATACTGTATTGTGAATTATGAAATTCCAAGGAGATACGAAATAGTTTGATTTGAAGTAATTAATATGTTAATTAATCTGGATAATTCGGTATTAAAAAAACTTCAATTATCAAATGGGTAGAAAAATACCCCAGAATGGAGCTGTCTTAGAAAATTTCCAGCTCGAGCTAGGAAAGAGGTATCCTAATGAAATTTGGATTGGCGTAAATTGGAAGACCGAAACTATTTAAAAACAATTTTTCACTTGATATAAGTCGGCAATTTTTATACCTTCCACCATAGGATAAGGGCATACTAATTTCGTCATTCTGTTTTTAACAACTCAAAATATGCGTCTGAGACCCCATAAAGTATATATATATATTCTTGATCGTCATGTCACTTAAAATCGATCTAGCCATGTCTGTCCGTCCGTCTACCTTCCGAAAGCCCGCTAACTTTCGAAGGAGTAAAGCTAGGCTCTTAAAATTTTGCACAAATACTTTTTATTAGAGTAGGTCGATTGGGATTGTAATTGGGCCAAATTGGTCCATGTTTTTATATAGCTGCCATATAAACCGATCTTAACTTCTTGAGCCTTTAGAGGGTGCAATTCTTGTCCGATTTGAGTGAAATTTTGTACAACGACTTCTCCCATGACCTTCAACATACGTGTCCAATATGTCCAAAATCGCTCTATAATTTGATACAGCTACCATATAAACAAGGCGCAATTCTTATCTGAATGGACTGAAATATTACACAATGGCGTTTACAATGTTTAGCATTCAATTCATTTATGGTCCGACTCAGACTATAACTTTTTGTTTCTATTCGAGACAGAGAAGCATAATAAAAACAAGTAGAAGCGTGCAAAGTTCGGCCGAATCTTATATACCCTCCACCATGGATCGCATTTGTCAAGTTCTTTTCCCGACATCTCTTCTTAGGCAAAAAAAAATATAAGAAAAGATTTGCTCTGCTATTAGAGCGATATCAAGATATGGTCCGGTTTAGACCACACTTAAATTATATGTTGGAGACCTGTGTAAAATGTCAGCCAATTCGAATAAGAATTGCGCCCTTTGGGGGCTCAAGAAGTAAAATAGAGAGATCGATTTATATGGGAGCTGTATCGTGCTATAGACCGATTCAGACCATAATATACACGTATGTTGATGGTCATGAGAGGATCCGTCGTACAAAATTTCAGTCAAATCGAATAATACTTGCGACCTCTAGAGCCTCAAGAAGTCAAGATCCCAGATCGGTTTATATGGCAGCTATATCAGGTTTTGAACCGATTTGAACCATACTTGGCACAGTTGTTGGATATCATAACAAAATACTTCGTGCAAAAACTCATTCCAATCGTATAAGAATTGCGCCCTCTAGAAGCTCAAGAAATCAAGTCCCAAGATCGGTTTGTATGACTGCTATATCAGGTTATGGACCGATTTGAACCATACTTAGCAAAGTTGTTGGATATCATAACAAACACGTCGTGCAAAATTTCATTCCAATCGGATAAGAATTGCACCCTCTAGAGGCTCAAGAAATCAAGACCCAAGATCGGTTTCTATGGCAGCTATATCAAAACATGGACCGATATGGCCCATTTACAATACCAACCGACCTACACTAATAAGAAGTATTTGTGCAAAATTTCAAGTAGCTAGCTCTACTCCTTCGTAAGTTAGCGTGCTTTCGACGGACAGACGGACGGACATGGCTAGATCGACATAAATTGTCGCGACGATAAAGAATATATATACTTTATGGGGTCTCAGACGAATATTTCGAGTAGTTACAAACAGAATGACGAAATTAGTATACCTCCCATCGTATGGTGGAGGGTATAAAAAAACTTTAAGTATGTAGTGTCGCAAAATGCTGCGAGCAAGCGCAATACATTGTATTGAAATTTTGGCTTTATTTGCGGAACAGAGCCCATACCGTACGGACGTGTTTTTCATTCGGTCCTTAAAAACGATATTCGCATTAAAAGATAAATTGCGCAACAAAAATCTAAATAAGTTGAACCTGCATGTGTTTGTACATTGAAGTGACTATAAACTTCTTTGTGGTTCGGCGCTGTTAAGTTGTTTTTATACCTTCCACCATAAGATGGGGGGTCTGAGACCCCATAAAGTATATATATTCTTGATCGTCGCGACATTTTATGTCGATCTAGCCATGTTCGTCCGTCTGTCCGTCCGTCCGTCCGTCTGTCTGTCGAAAGCACGCTAACTTCCGAAGGAGTAAAGCTATCCGCTTGAAATTTTGTACAAATACTTCTTATTAGTGTAGGTCGGTTGGTATTGTAAATGGGCCATATCGGTCCATGTTTTGATATAGCTGCCATATAAACCCATCTAGGGTTTTGACTTCTTGAGCCTCTAGCGTGCGCAATTCTTATCCGATCAGAATGAAATTTTGCACGACGTGTTTTGTTATGATATCCAACAACTGTGCTAAGTATGGTTCAAATCGGTCCATAACCTGATATTGCTGCCATATAAACCGATCTTGGGTCTTGACTTCTTGAGCCTCTAGAGTGCGCAATTCTTGTCCGATTGAAATGAAATTTTGCACGACATGTTTTGTTATTATATCCAATAACTGTGCCTAGTATGGTTCAAATCGGTCTATAACCTGATATAGCTGCCATATAAACCGATCTTGGGTCTTGACTTCTTGAGCCTCTAGAGGGCGCAATTCTTATCCGATTGAAATGAAATTTTGCACGACATGTTTTGTTATGATACCCAACAACTGTGCCAAGTTTGGTTTAAATCGGTTCATAACCTGATATAGCTGCCATATAAACCGATCTTGGGTCTTGAATTCTTGAGCCTCTAGAGGGCACAATCCTTATCCGATTTGAATGAGTTTTTGCGCGAAGTATTTCGTCATGATATCCAACAACTGTACCAAGTATGGTTGAAATCGGTCCATTACCTGATATAGCTGTCATATAAACAGATCTGGGGATTTGACTTCTTGAGCTTCTAGAGGCCGCAATTCCTATCCGATTTGGCTGAAATTTTGACGTATTTTATTTTTACTTTCAATAACTGTGTCAAATAAGATTCAAGTCGGTTCATAACCTGATATAGCTGCCATATAAACCGATCTGGGATCTTGACTTCTTGACCCCTAGAGGTCGCAATTATTATCCGATATGCCTGAAATTTTGTACGACGGATCCTCTCATGACCATCATCAAACGTGTTTATTATGTTCTGAATCGGTCTATAGCCCGGTACAGATCCCATATAAATCGTTCTCTCTATTTTACTTCGTGAGCCCCAATGGGCGCAATTCTTATACGAATTGGCTGAAATTTTACACAGGTCTCCAACATATAATTTAATTGTGGTCCGAACCGGACCATATCTTGATATCGTTTTAATAGCAGAGCAACTCTTTTCTTATATCCTTTTTTGCCTAAGAAGAGATGCCGGGAAAACAACTCGACAAATGCGATCCATGGTGGAGGCTATATAAGATTCGGCCCGGCCGAACTTAGCACGCTTTTGCTTGTTTTTTTTTTTTTTTTTTTTTTTTTTTTTGAGAAACAAAACAAAGAACTTTTGTGTTTGATTGGTTTTTACCTTTTACATTTTGTGCTTTGTTCGTAACAAACCAATACAAAACTATGTGTCATAAAAAGCTTTGATCGATGCTTGTCAACGAACATTACATTAAGCACCACTTCGTATATTGGCTGTTATTCTTAACATAATGGTTCTTCCTCCTACATAAAAGCTTTGTATTTTACATTGTGTTGAAGTTGGTTGTAAACGAGGTAAAGCTCTTTTTAAATATTTTCACTTAGTGTGGTATAATTTTTACAACAAATCATCTTAAATTCAAGAACCCTGCAGGCAAAATAACAAATTTGTTAAAATGAGCTGCTCAAAGGTTAGCTGCAAAAACTTGTCTGTACAATCTATGATATTCTGCTGGCTTTGTCTTGACTCTTATCACGAATTAGAATTAGCCGCTCGAACTGCAGACAATCTAAGAGACAACTACACGTTTAGAATTTAACAAAATATCCCTTGATCTTAATTCAGTCATGGAAAAATTCAACAAATATAAAGCAATGTTCGATTGTGCTTCCTTTTCAATCTCCTTCTGATTCTTTACGTACAAGAAAGAAACCGTCCAATATTGCTGCCCGGTAAACGACGAAATAAATGTCCCACCTGTACCGAAAATCACTGTTCTGGATACTTCCTCTACAAGTTCATCCACCTTAAAAACTACCGATGTCAACAAATTAACCACTGAATTTCCATCAGCCACGAATCAAATTTTTTTGGCCTTAAACTCGCCGAAATCTCCAAATGTTCCAAGCACTCCAAGTCCAAATGTACGTGTTGTCGTACCGAAGAAAACGGTATTTGGTGCCCGTTTTGCTGCTGAAATTTCCGAAGGCAATACAATTACGTATATTACAATAATAGCCAGATTAGCGCTATTTAGAAGATTAAGGTCTTTAGGTTTAAATATGCCGAAAAACGCATACGTACTCCGTCATAAGATCTGAATATACTATGTTGAATAAAAATCTATACCATGGCTATATATCGAGAATGGCTATATATAACAAGTAAAAGCGTGCTAAGTTCGGCCGGGCCGAATCTTATATACCCTCCACCATGGATCGCATTTGTCGAGTTCTTTTCCCGGCATCTCTTCTTAGGCAAAAAAAGGATATAAGAAAAGATTTGCTCTGCTATTAGAGCGATATCAAGATATGGTCCGGTTTTTACCACAATTAAATTATATGTTGGAGACCTGTGTAAAATGTCAGCCAATTCGAATAAGAATTGCGCCCTTTGTGGGCTCAAGAGCTGTGGGAGCTGTATCGGCCTATAGACCGATTCAGACCATAATAAACACGTATGTTAATGGTCATGAGAGAATCCGTCGTACAAAATTTCGGGCAAATCGGATAATAATTGCGACCTCTAGAGGCTCAAGATGTCAAGATCCCAGATCGGTTTATATGGCAGCTATATCAGGTTATGAACCGACTTGTACTTTATTTGACATAGTTGTTAAAAGTAACAATAAAAAACGTCTTGCGAAATTACAGCCAAATCGGATAGAAATTGAGCCCTCTAGAAGCTCAAGAAGTCAAGTCCCCAGATCTGTTTATATGACAGCTATATCAGGTTATGAACCGATTTGAACCATATTTGGCACAGTTGTTGGATATCATAACAAAATACTACGTGCCAAAATTCATTCAAATTGGATAAGAATTGCGCCCTCTAGAGGCTCAAGAAGTCAAGACCCGAGATCGGTTTATATGACAGCTGTATAAGGTTATAAACCGATTTGAACCATACTTTACACAATTGTTGGATATCGTAACAAAACACGTCGTGCAAAATTTCATACCAATCGGATAAGAATTGCGCACTCTAGTGGCTCAAGAAATCAAGACCCAAGATCGGTTTATATGGCAGCTATATCAGGTTATGGACCGATGTAAACCATACTTGGCACAGTTGTTGGATATCATAACAAACCACGTCGTGCAAAATTTCATTCCAATCGGATAAGAATTGCGCACTCTAGAGGCTGAAGAAGTCAAGACCCAAGATCGGTTTATATGACAGCTAAATAAGGTTATGGACCGATTTGAACCATACTTGGCACAGTTGTTGGATATCATAACAAAACACGTCGTGCAAAATTTCATTCCAATCGGATAAGAATTGCGCACTCTAGAGGCTCAAGAAGTCAAGACCCAAGATCGGTTTATATGGCAGCTATATCAGGTTATGGACCGATTTGAACCATACTTGGCACAGTTGTTGGATATCATAACAAAATACTACGTGCCAAAATTCATTCAAATTGGATAAGAATTGCGCCCTCTAGAGGCTCAAGAAGTCAAGACCCAAGATCGGTTTATATGACAGCTAAATAAGGTTATGGACCGATTTGAACCATACTTGGCACAGTTGTTGGATATCATAACAAAACACGTCGTGCAAAATTTCATTCCAATAGGATAAGAATTGCGCACTCTAGAGGCTCAAGAAGTCAAGACCCCAGATCGGTTTATATGGCAGCTATATCAGGTTATGGTCCGATTTAAACCATACTTGGCACAGTTGTTGGATATCATAACAAAACAAGTCGTGCAAAATTTCATCCCAATCGGATAAGAATTGCGCACTCTAGAGGCTGAAGAAGTCAAGACCCAAGATCGGTTTATATGGCAGCTATATCAGGTTATGGTCCGATTTAAACCATACTTGGCACAGTTGTTGGATATCATAACAAAACAAGTCGTGCAAAATTTCATCCCAATCGGATAAGAATTGCGCACTCTAGAGGCTGAAGAAGTCAAGACCCAAGATCGGTTTATATGGCAGCTATATCAGGTTATGGTCCGATTTAAACCATACTTGGCACAGTTGTTGGATATCATAACAAAACAAGTCGTGCAAAATTTCATCCCAATCGGATAAGAATTGCGCACTCTAGAGGCTCAAGAAGTCAAGACCCAAGATCGGTTTATATGGCAGCTATATCAAAACATGGACCGATATGGCCCATTTACAATACCAACCGACCTACACTAATAAGAAGTATTTGTGCAAAATTTCAAGTGGCTAGCTTAACTCCTTCGGAAGTTAGCGTGCTTTCGACAGACAGACGGACGGACGGACGGACGGACGGACGGACGGACGGACGGACAGAAGGACGGACATGGCTAGATCGACATAAAATGTCACGACGATCAAGAATATATATACTTTATGGGGTCTCAGACGAATATTTCGAGTAGTTACAAACAGAATGACGAAATTAGTATACCCCCCATCTTATGGTGGAGGGTATAAAAAGAGGTTACATCTCGGAAAAGATGTTGCAGATGATGACACTGGAATTTCTAATATATTTGCCTCAATTTCTTAAAACAACCTATTCTGACAAAGTATATTATTCTACACACCACTATCCCTATGCTATTACGGAATTTTCGACTATTACTGTTCTATTATTAGATGTTACAACAGTGTTACGCAATCTGAAATGCGGATTGAGTCCCGTCATGTATTTTTAAATACTGTGCAGAAAATTTTGCTCTTCCTCTCTCTATAATGTTGAATAAGTCCCTGGATACTGGCTATTTACCACTAATTTGGAAAAAATATTTTATTGTTCCTTTATTTAAATCGGATAATAGGACTGATAATAGGAATTGCTAAACTGAACACAATTCCAAAATTATTTGAAAAGATGGTGCCAACAGACGGATTGTATTTATACGAACTTCAGATAAGCTTGTAATAAGGTTAATCATGAATTATTGTTATTGAAGTTGTATCTTATGGGGTTTTCCAACACTTTCTTGAACTGAATAAAATCCTACCTAATGGGCAGAGCTTGAATGGTGAAAATAGGAAATGTTATTTCTAATAATATTAATGTGACGGCTGGTGTCCCTCAAGGTAGCCAATTTACATTGCTTTTAAATGATCTTCTTAATGCAATACTTCAGTGTAAGGTTCTAATGTATGCAGATGATGTAAAAATTTTCTATTCTTTTAATGAGGATGGTTTGCCAATGTATATTGCAATCTGATCTCAACGAGTTTTATAAATGGTGCAATACTAACTTTTTGGAACTAAACATTTTGAAATGTAAATATATGTCTTTCTTTCGGCTCAAGAAGATAGATACAAGTTATATATTACATTTGTGCGTAGTACCTTAAAATATGGGCCCATTTTATGGGATCTGGCCTATTCTATTCATCAAATGCGATTGAGTCAGTTCCAAAACAATTTCTTTTATCTTGCCTCAGAGGGCATGGCTGGGATCCTCGGGCTCTTCCGTCGTATGAATTCAGATAAAACTTAATTATATGATGCCAGGCAAAATAATCCCCGATTTAATTTTAAATAAAATTTATATAAATATTCCTTTTAGACCATTCCGTAACTATCAGCTGCTTCAATTAAGTTATTTTACATCGAACTATGTAAACAATGACCCTTTACGCCGCCTCTTTGTTGAATTTAATAATTATTAGAATCTCTTTGACTTATCTCAAAATCGTGATTCTGTTAAAAAAAATTCGAGGTAGGTGGAATAAAAGTTTGACTTTAGAAAACTTTTCACTGTCTTTCACATATAGTCCTTAGAAAAAAATCTTTAAAATATAATCTTTAAAAATTTTGTCTTTAGGAAATATAGAAATGAAATTTTGTCCTTATAAAAATAATTTCGAGGGGATCGGGCCCAGGCTGAAGAAAATGTTACGCTGAAATTTTCTAATTTTGTCCATAGGAAAAAATGTGAAGAAGTTTTTTCTTTAAAAATATTGCGTTGAAATTTTGTGTTTAGAAAAATTTTCTTTAAAATTTGTTAAGAAAAAAAATTCATTAAAATTTTTTACTTAAGAAAAATAATTTTAAGGTGTTCCGATTTTGCTAAAATTTTTCACGTAGACTTGTGTTATGACTTTCAACATCTATGTACGGTCTAAATCGGTCTCCCGATTTGACTTCTTGAACCCTTAAAAGCAGCAATTTTTGTCCGATGTGGTTAAAATTTTAGATGCAGGGTTCTGTTGAGACTTCCAGTAACTGTGCCATATAAGGTCCAAATCAGTATATAACCTGATATTGCTCCCATTTAAACCGGTCGCTCGATCATCCTTCTTCGGTTCCTAGAAGCTTTAATTTTTGCAGGTTTGACAGAAGTTTGGTTGTAGAATAAAATTATGACCTTCAACTCAATTTATTTTGTATAAATTTTTAGCAGAACCCATGGTGGTTGGTGCTCAAGATTCGGCCCGTTTTGGGCCCGAAAAAATTACGGTTTGGTGCGGTTTATGGGCCGGCGGCGTAATTGGGTCGTACTTCTTCCATTATGATCAATGATATCAGAATATTTTTGACCCCACTTGCATGATACGAACGCGAAATTGCAGCGGTATCGGCCGATTTATACTCGCAAACCGTCGAAAATTTTGTTTAGTATCTGGAACTCTGCAAGCGTGCCGGTGGTGGACATGGAAAGGAAATCGAGTTCCAAGCATAATAGCAACGAACATACTTTCAAAGAAATAAAGAATTTCATTAATATCCACAACCGCTTTTGTTTTATTGAAAAAAAAAAACTAAAATGGCACCTGTCTCCTTGAGAGAAGAGTATGTTCCATTTACAGAAAGAGCAAAATACATGGGTGTTTTGCTGGACAGGAACAAGTTCAACTTTTTGGAAAGGTCAAGAAAGGCAACTCTGACCCTATACACCTGCAAGAGAGCCATTGGCAAAAGTACCGGATCCAACCAACCAGATCCAAAGGATGGCTTGTTTGTATATCACATCCTGAGGACGACACCATCTGATGCACTGAATTTAATCCTACATCTAATGCCCCTGGACATTGTAGCTGGACAAATTGCAGCGACCACTGCCGTGAAGCTAAGGGAGCTTTCTTTTTAGCCATGTGGCGGCTACGGACACTGTGTTATCATTAATACAATATCCGATGTTCCAGGCGATGTGGAGCCGCTTTTGATAAAAATTACTGTTCCAGTATTCCTGATAGAACCGATTGGAACTACGATATCACTGGTAGCTGAAGTTACATAGACTTCTATACGGATGGGTCCAAACTAAACGACCAGGTGGAGTTTAGAGAGTAGAGAGTACACTCCTCTAAAGATCTAGAACTTGTCATATCGAAAAGGTTATCCGACCACTGCAGTGTGTATCAAGCGGAGATCCTTCCAATTAAACAAATGGGGGAATGGCTAAGATTTAATGTTATTACGACAATTGGCATAAATATCTTCTCAGACAGTTAGGCAGCCATTATACCCCGGGAGAATGTATTTCTGAACACAAAAACCGCCCTCGACTGTCGGAGATCTCTCAACGAGATGGCTGAATAGTTCAAAATTCACCTCTTCTGGGTGCCGGGCCACA
The DNA here is from genome assembly GCF_963082655.1 of Stomoxys calcitrans. Classification (NCBI taxonomy): domain Eukaryota; kingdom Metazoa; phylum Arthropoda; class Insecta; order Diptera; family Muscidae; genus Stomoxys; species Stomoxys calcitrans. The sequence goes on along the minus strand of NC_081554.1, from coordinate 136,479,050 downwards.
GGGATATCCCAGAAAATTGTAAAGCAGACGAGCTTGCGGGACAAGGAACTACCCTACCCATTTCAGGGATACTGGAATCTGTGGTTATGCCTCTAGCGACATGTAAGCTAAGTTTTAATGACCAGGCCCGAAGGACACCGAATGATAGATGGTCACAAAGAGGGGATTGATTGAGGTCATCAAGGGCATTCCAAAATAATTTGGCCTAATCTAGACTTAAAGAGGTCTATTGCTTTGCTGTCATTGGCTAGAACAGACGTTTCAGTCATTAAGTCCGTCATGACAGTTCACTGTTTAATCGGAAAACATGCTAAAAGACTGAAGATTTCCAGCAACGACTTTTGTAGAACCGTGAGGACATCGAAGATGAAGTGACTATAGAACACCTTCTGTGTGTTTGTCCTGCACTAGCAGTCAGAAGGAGTTCCACTTTAGGTTCTCATTTCTTTGAGAACCTGTCTGATTTAGCGGATGTGAACATTCGCAAGTTATTGGGCTTTTTAAACCGATCTGGATGGTTCAATGGTAGGAACTAGATGGCATCGTCCTTCTTCGGTGCTTGTGGTATCACAATGGACGAAAACGTATATGTGAGTCTGATGGCAGACTGCCACTTAAACTAACCTTAACCTAACCTATCATACTTGACACGGATATTGAAAGCCAAAACTTTGAAATAAAGTTGATATCTTAAAATGTAGGTTAGGTTGAAAAGAGGGTGCGGATATTAATCCGCCCCATGCAACTATAGATATACACCAAAGCCAGTAATCGGCTTGTTGTGAGCTCCAAATACTAAAAATCACCCTCAAAAAGAAGATAACTGTTGAGTGGAACGGACGTGTTTTCATTACGCTCCTCGAAGAAAAATATCTGTATCTCGGAATAGCTACATATTACGAAAAATGTTCAAGCCTTTCTGAAGTGGGCTCAAAATGGACTCCAAAGACCCAATAACTGCGATGGTGGCATCGGACCGTAGTCTGTTGTCCGCCACTCTTATAGGTGTGGGTGGCACTTCCACGGCTGCTGGTAATAGAATCAGATCTCCCGAAAGGCGTAACACTGTTAAAATACTGAAAAGAAAAGCTCCCCTCCCGCAATTGAAACGCCAGTTAGTGTCCTTCAAATGAAGACAAAATCGGAAAAGGAACGAAGGAGGTGGCCGTGTTCGATACCTTCTTTATGGAGTATCGTGACTTCCAATAGAACGTTATAACCATGACGGAAGGGGAGGATGGCCGCTGAAAAAGGAAAGGAGCCACCAGAGTTGCAAGGGAGCACAACAGAGATGAGTTGTCGAATGCAATCTTCTATATCGGCAGCGTATATGATAGGATTTCATCAGATCATCAGTCCCAAAAGGAGAATCTGGATAACCTGCGGATTTTCGGACATGTCAAAAGAAGGTCCACCCATACAAATTATAAAAAACCAGGCAACGCAAGGATGGAATGCAGCTACATGAACAAATAGCCGTTGATGGGACCAGCACACACTACCATGAAGCCCATTTACTGGAGGACCAATGATTGAGGTCATCAATGGCAAGATTCATATTGCCTTAATTCGGGAGTCATAGACGACCCGGAACAATGTTTCTGGACTGAACCATATCAACTACCAATTACTCTATGCTAACACAGGTACTCGGACGAGGAGCTGCGTTATTTGTCATAAACAATTAAAATTTGTATTTTCCCCAGAGTTGTCAACATCGGATGATACAGAGAGACGGTGGAGCATACCTGCCATCACTTTATCTGCCTTCCACCGGGAAGATTCGCAATATTGGGAAAGAGGTCAGCAGACTTTATTACAGAGCAAAAAAAGCGGAAAGTTTATCAGAGCGGAAAGCGTGCCTCCAGGAAGATTTTCTGCGAACAGGTCGATAGCGTTACTGACACAGACAATATGAACAAGTTTCTTCCAAAACCCATGTCCAAACTGAAACGTTAGTAGACGACATGAGAGTGAGAGCATAGACCACGGCGGACATGTTGAGGTTTTTGATGAAAACGTAAATAGAAGAATCCTTCGATGTTAAGAAGTACACACAGGAGGTATTTACATCGAAGGGGCTTTTATTAATGTGCAGACAGATACACCGATCAGATTCTTAGACTAGTACCGGGTAGACTGGGTCATAAGTGTCTGAATAAACCATATGCTAAGGAACAGATGGATAAATTGTTGATCCCATAAAGTAAATAAATAATCTATTACGGATGCTGAATGAGAGAGATTTGAACTCGTCTGCTATTCAGACGATATTATAATACTTCTAAGAGGTAAGGAACGAAACCAGCTTTGTAAAAGGACCGAAAGGATCATGCGAATGGCATGCGGCTGGGCTAGACCTATGGGTCTCTATGTTAACCCAGAGAATACTGAATTCTGCCAGTTCACAAGGAAGACGAAGGTGAGATAAGCCCAATACTCGATAATTTCGATATTTCTTATAATAAATATCAATAATATCGACACTGTCGTTAATTTCTCATAAACTACATTTTAAAGGAAAATGAAAGTAACCAGCAAGGAAAGGCAAAAGTCGGGCGTTGCCAACTGTGTAATACCCTACACCTACCCTATACGTATAATGTGGGAGCTATATCCAACTCTGTACCAATTTTGATGAACCACGGCGGATGTTTTCAGATAGGTTATTAAACAATCCGTATCAAATTTCGAGCGAATGTGGAGATGAAAAATGGATTGTTTACAACAACGTTAGTCGAAAACGATCATGGTCCAAGCATGGTGAACCAGCTCAAACCACTTCAAACGTTGATATCCACCAAAAGAAGGTTATGCTGTCTGTTTGGTGGGATTGGAAGGGTGTGGTATATTTTGAACTGCTTCCAAGGAACCAAACGATTAATTCGGATGTTTACTGTCAACAATTGGACAAATTGAATACAGCCATCAAGGAGAAGCGATCAGAATTGGTCAATCGTAAAGGTGTCATATTCCACCAGGACAACGCTAGACCGCACACATCTTTGGTCACTCGCCAAAAACCGAGTGAGCTTGGCTGGAAACTTTTGATGCATCCACCATATAGCCCTGACCTTGCACCATCAGACTACCATTTATTTCGATCTTTGCAGAACTCCTTAAATGGTAAAACTTTCGGCAATGATGAGGCTATAAAATCGCACTTGGTTCAGTTTTTTGCAGATAAAGGCCAGAAGTTTTATGAGCGTGGAATACTAAATTTGCCAGGAAGATGGCAAAAGGTTATCGAACAAAATGGCAATTATATATTTGATTTAAGTTCATTCTAAGTTTTATTAAAAATGCATTTACTTTCTTTTAAAAAATCCGCAATTACTTTTTAGGCAACCCAATATGATATGGCAGTATATATGTAAAGCGATTTCTCGAATAAAATCTTGCGTGCACTTTTATCAGATTTCGACCCGGCGCACTATGGGCGTAAATGGGAAAATGTGGCCATAATTTGATAAAACATACAAAAGTGCTCAGATTTTGGTGCAATGCAAACGTATATTTGCCCGTGAACATTCCATCAAAAATATATGCCTTATTATTGGCCGATTTTGGCTAAAATTGCTATGTTATGCACAGATTATTTTTATACCCTCCACCATAGGATGGGGGGTATACTAATTTCGTCATTCTGTTTGTAACTCCTCGAAATATTCGTCGGAGACCCCATAAAGTATATATATTCTTGATCGTCGCGACATTTTATGTCGATCTAGCCATGTCCGTCCGTCTGTCCGTCCGTCCGTCCGTCTGTCTGTCGAAAGCACGCTAACTTCCGAAGGAGTAAAGCTAGCCGCTTGAAATTTTGCACAAACACTTCTTTTTATTGTAGGTCAGTTCGTATGGCAAATCGGCCATACCGGTCCATGTTTTGATATAGCTGCCATATAAACCGATCTTGGGTCTTGACTTCTTGAGCCTCTAGAGTGCGCAATTCTTACCCGATTGGGATGAAATTTTCCACGAAGTGTTTTGTTATGATATCCAACAACTGTGCCAAGTATTGTTCACATCGGTCAATAACCTGATATAGCTGCCATATAAACCGATCTTGGGTGTTGACTTCTTGAGCCTCTAGAGGGCGCAATTCTCATCCGATTTGACTGAATTTTTGCACATAGTGTTTTAGTATCACTTCTAATTACTGTGCTAAGTATGATTCAATTCGTGTCATTACCTGGTATAGCTGTCATGTATACCGATCTTGGGTCTTGACTTCTTGAGCCTCTAGAGTGCGCAATTCTTACCCGATTAGAATGAAATTTTGCACCACGTGTTTTGTTATGATATCCAACAACTGTGCCAAATATGGTTCAAATCGGTTCATAACCTGATGTAGCTGTCATATAAACAGATCTGGGAACTTGACTTCTTGGGCTTCTAAAGGGCGCAATTCCTATCCGATTTGGCTGAAATTTCGCAAGACGTTTTTTATTGTTACTTTCAACAACTATGTCAAATAAAGTACAAGTCGGTTCATAACCTGATATAGCTGCCATATAAAACGATATGGGATCTTGACTTCTTGAGTCTCTAGAGGTCGCAATTCTTATCCGATTTGCCAGAAATTTTGTACGTTTAACATATGTGTTTATTATGGTCTGAATCGGGCTATAGCCCGATACAGCGCCCATATAAATCGATCTCTCTATTTTACAGGTCTCCAACATAAATATAATTTAATTGTGGTCCAAACCGGACCATATCCTAATATCGCACTAATAGCAGAGCAAATCTTTTCTTATATCCTTTGTTTTTTTCCTAAGAAGAGATGCCGGGAAAAGAACTCGACAAATGCGATCCATGGTGGAGGGTATATAGGATTCGGCCCGGCCGAACTTAGCACGCTTTTAATTGTTTTTTTATACTCTTGTCATTCTGTTTGTAACACCTCGAAATATGCGTCTGAGACCCCAGAAAGTATATATATTCTTGATCGTCATGTCATTTTAAGTCGATCTAGCCATGTCCGTCCGTCCTTCCGTCTGTCGAAAGCACGCTAACTTTGGAAGGAGTAAAGCTAGCCACTTGAAAATTTTCGCAAATACTTTTTATTAGTGTAGGTCGGTTGGTGTTGTAAACGGGCTAAATCGGTCCATGTTTTTATATAGCTGCCATATAAACCGATCTTGGGTCTTTAGCCTCTAGAGGGCGCAATTCTCGTCCGATTTAACTGAAATTTTGCACGTGGTGTTTTGGTATCACTTCTAATAACTGTGCCATGTACGATTCAAATCGGTTCGTAAACTGGAATAGCTGTCATATAAACCGATCTTAGGTCTTCACTTCTTGAGCCAATAGAGCGCGCAATTCTCATCCGTTTTGGCTGAAATTTTGCATGAGGTGTTTTGTTATGACTTCCAATAACTGTGCGAAGTATGGCGTAAATCGATAATTAACCTGATATAGCTGCCATATAAACCGATCTGGGATCTTGATTTCTTGAGCCTCTAAATGGCGCAATTCTAATCCGATTTGGCAAAATTTTTGTACAACGTCTTCTCTCATGATCTTAAACACACGTGTCTAATATGGTATGAATCGATCATTGCTTGATACAGCTCCCATATAAATCTATCTCCCGATTTTGCTTCTTGAGCCCCTACAAGGGGCAATTCTTATCTGAATGAACTGATATTACACAACGACTTCTACAATGTTCAACATTTATTTATGGTCCGAATCGGTCTATAATTTGAAATAGCTCCAATAGCATAACAGTTCTTATTCTATATTCTTTGTTTGCCTAAAAAGAGATACCGCGCATAGAACTCGACAAATGCGATCAATGGTGGAGGGTATATAAGATTCGGCCCGGCCGAACTTAGCACGCTCTTACTTGTTGAGACTCTTTTACGGCCTTATTCACGAAAGTTAATGTAGATTTAAAAAAGGTTTTTCCTTTATAGAAGAATAGCTGACCCGGGCCCGCTCCGCTGCACCTTCTTTTACTTTATATGGTACTAAATTTTCCTTGGAATTTTCGACAATTTAAGAGCTTTTAGTGAAAAACCATGCTAAGAAAATAGTATATCGCTTGACCAACCCACCCAGCTTGACACCCATATGATCTTTATTGGTCTACCAATTTAAGTTTGGATGTAAGGTGTACTCCATTCTTAAAATACTTTATTTCATACCGATATTCTCATGATATCTGATTAAGGGGCGTTTTCGGGAGTGAGGTGATCCCCCAGACACTTGGCCCTCAAAAATATTGCCACCGTGCTCTTCTTTCAAATACCATTTATTTAATTCTCATATTGCCATTGGTTTATGGTAGTTTACACGGCGTCCCCCAAACACATGGCCCCAATATAGGTTATCAAATTCGTTTTCTATTATCAAATACCTTTCATTTAAGCCACATATTGGCATGGTCGAAAAATGTTTACCCTTTGGGGCGTGTTTTGGGGAAGGGGTGATGCCCTAAATACATGGTCCTACATTTGGATATCAAATTTGTATGCTACTCCTAAATACCTTTATTTGAGCTCTTTATTGCGATGGTAAGAAAAAAATTGCTGTATTTTGGGGTATTTTGGGTAAGGGGTAGACCCCCTTGGTCCCGTATGTGGGTATCAATTTTGTGATTTACCTCCCAATACCTTTCATTTAAGCCCCACATTGACATGGTCGGTAGAAAAGCCCGATTTAGAGGTGTTTTGGGGATTGGGATGGTCCCCCAAACATTAAGCCCTGAAAATATATCAGCAACGTGCTCTATTCTCATATATCTATACATCATTTATTTGAACCCCATATTGCCATTTGCTTCAAAATTTGATATCAAATTCGTTTTCTAATATCATTTAAACTCCTTATTGCAAAAGTCAGCAAATATGTCCGGTTTGGGGTATTGGCCCTAAAAACTATAAATATTAAGTTCCACTATCTTTAAGAAACGAATTGTCTTGGTGATCAAATACGTCGTATTTGCGCAAATCTTATTCGAATTGGCTGACATTTTATACAGGTCTCCAACATATAATTTAATTGTGGTCCAAACTGGACCATAGCTTGATATCGCTCTAATAGCAAAGGAAATCTTTTCTTATATCCTTTTTCGACTAAGAAGATATATCGGGAAAAGAACTCGACAAATGCGATCCATAAGATTCGGCCCGGCCGAACTTAGCACGCTTTTATTGTTTGCCAATTGTTCCTCTTATGCCATGGCTCGAATGGCACAACAAAAATAGCCAGAGAGATTTTTTAGCGATGTTTTGCGATTTTTATACCCTCCACCATAAGATAAGGGGTATATAATTTCGTCATTCTGTTTGTAACTACTCGAAATATTCGTCTGAGACCCCATAAAGTATATATATTCTTGATCGTCGCGACATTGTATGTCGATCTAGCCATGTCCGTCCGTCCGTCCGTCTGTCTGTCTGTCGAAAGCACGCTATCTTCCGAAGGAGTAAAGTTAGCGGCTTGAAATTTTGCACAAATACTTCTTATTAGTGTAGGTCGGTTGGTATTGTAAATGGGCCATATCGGTCCATGTTTTGATATAGCTGCCATATAAACCGATCTTGGGTCTTGACTTCTTGAGCCTCTAGAGTGCGCAATTCTTATCCGATTGGAATGAAATTTTGCACGACGTGTTTTGTTATGATATCCAACAACTGCTGCAAGTACGGCTCAATTCGGTTCATAACCTGATAAAGCTGCCATATAAACCGATCTTGGGTCTTGAATTCTTGAGCCTCTAGAAAGCGCAATTCTTATACGATTGGAATGAAATTGTGCACGACGTGTTTTGTAATTATATCCAACAACTGCGCTAAGTAGGGTTCAAATCGGTCCATAACCTGATATAGCTGTCATATAAACCGATCTTGGGTCTTGACTTCTTAAGCCTCTAGAGTGCGCAATTCTTATCCGATTGGAATGCAATTTTGCAAAACGTGTTTCGTAATGATATGCAATAACTGTGCCAAGTATGGTTCTAATCGGTTCATAACCTGATATAGCTGTCATATAAACAGATCTGGGATCTTGACTTCTTGAGCCTCTAGAGGTCGCAATTATTATCCGATTTGCTGAAATTTTGTGCGAAGGATTCTCTTATGAGCATCAACATACGTGTTTATTATGGTCTGAATCGGTCTATAGCCCGATACAGCTCCCATATAAATCGATCTCTCTGTTTTACTTCTTGAGCCCCTAAAGGGCGCAATTCTTATTCGAATTGGCTGACATTTTACACAGGTCTCCAACATATAATATAATTGTGTTCCAAACCGGACCATATCTTGATATAGCTCTAATAGCAGAGCAAATCTTTTTTTAGGTCCTTTTTTGCCTAAGAATATATGCCGGGAAAAGAACTCGACAAATGCGATCCATGGTGGAGGGTATAAAAGATTCGGCCCGGCCGAACTTAGCACGCTTTTACTTGTTTTTTGGTAATTTATTATTAGTATTCTTAGGAATGAAGTCCGGGTATAACTTAATAAGATTATGATTTACTCTAAAAGTTTTTTGGCTTTAGTTTTCTTTTCCTTAAGCAAATTAAATAATTTCGATGGTATCTTAAAACTTATCTCTTTAAAACCTTTTCTTCAATATAAGTCAACAAAATTGGGTATTCTCTTTATTACTCTTTTACTTCACTTGTGTTCTAATTAAAGGATTACATACTAATCCAAAGTGAATTCGCCACTTTAAGATAACCACCCGCCGTCAAAGAAGCGTGATTAATTCCTTCACTCTGCGCACCCTAATTGTTCATTGAACTTAATCACACATCCGCATACGGTCAACCACACATTCTTGGTGTAAGTGTGTGCGTGTGGATTTAAGGCAACAATAACACACACACCCATGCAAACGGATTGCCAGTAGGTTTGTCTTAAACAAATGTTTTAATCACAAACTTAAGGCTCTTTAATGCGACTGTACATCTGCAATGAATAATTAATTATAATGCCTTTTCCAACTCCACTTTATTTGAATCTTCCACAATATGGATGAAAGAGAGGCATAAATGTTGTCCATTGCACAGTAGCATGGAATACAATTTTATATGGGCAAATTCAAATGATTGCCATTTTTACAAGATCTAAAATTTTTATTAAAAATAGTATGATACATGCAATAGTTAAAAGAAGTAGGTTAGGTTGTAAAGAGGGTGAGAATATTAATCCGCCCACGTCACTATGGGAAATTCAACTAAAGTTGCTATTACACGGTATATAGTCTGAAGACAGAGAACTGCGTAAGACCCAATATTTGGCACCGAATAGGCACTTATGAAAAACACCAACTAGACACATATGTTTGCTTCGCATGCCACTTAAAAATTAAGTTATAATTTTTAAGTTAGATCTTAAAACAGAATGCCACCTAAAAATTATGTGGTATTATTGTTTTTAAGTTAATTGTAACTTATTTTTGTGATGGCATGCGAAACACACATAAGTGTCTATAGAGTGTTTTTCATAAGTCTCTATTGCGTGCCAAATATTGGGTTTTATGCAGTTGTATGTTGTCTCTCTTGTCGTGTGACATATCATTTTATACCCATCTAGTCATTCCGTTTGTAACACCTCGAAATATTCGTCTAAGACCCCATAAAGTACATATATTCTTGATCCTCTCATCGTTTTGAATCGATCTAGCCATGTCCATTCTTCCGTCTGTCGAAATCACGATAGAGGTCGAACACGAAAAGCTACCCGCTTGAAATTTTGCACAGATACTAAATATTGATGTAGGTCATTGGGGATTGTAAATGGTCCATATCGGTTCAGATTTAAATATAGCTTCCATATAAACCGATCTCCCAAATTAACATCTTGAGCCCCTGGAAGCCTCAATTTTTGTCCGATTTGGCTGAAATTTTGCATTTATTGTTCTGTTATGACTTTCAATAACTGCGCCAAGTACGGTATAAATCGGTTTATAACCTGATATAGCTCCCATATAAACCGATCTCCCGATTTGACTTCTTGAGCCCTTAGAAGCCGCAATTTCAGTCCGATGTGGCTGAAATTTTGCATGGAGTGTTTTGTTAGGACTTCCAACAACTGTGCCAAGTACAGCCAATATCAGTCTATAACATATCCTCGAGACTCAAAAACTTAAGTCCTAGGACCGATTTATATGAGGGTTTAGTTTATTTATGGACCTATATGGCCGGGAATTGTTTTGGTATTGAAAAGTAGTTCACTTACAGAATCTCAGCACAATCGTTAAAAATATAGGATTGCTAGGGACTCAAGAAGTAACAACAAATGGTTTGCTGGAAAAAGTAAAACAATCCGTTTACAACCTCCAAATGTCGCAAGTAATTTAAAAACTTGCATGTTAAGGCTTTCATCAAATTTTAAATGCATTGAGAGTTCAATTTAATAAAATTTTGTGAAATGTAATAATTTTTTAATGAATTCAAAAAAGGGTACATCCGTTTTCTACTGTAATCATCATTATGTGTTTAAACAAAAAATGAACGCCCAAAAAATATATTAATATTTTTCTCATAGCCGGAATTTCTTTTCTTTTTTTAAACCCTCCATATGATGGGGGATATACTAATTTCGTCATTCTGTTTGTAACTACTCGAAAAATTCGTCTAAGACCCCATAAAGTATATATATTCTTGATCGTCGTGACATTTTATGTCGATCTAGCCATGTCCGTCCGTCTGTCTGTCGAAAGCACGCTAACTTCCGAAGGAGTAAAGCTAGCCGCTTGAAATACCTCACAAATACCTCTTATTAGTGTAGGTCGGTTGGTATTGTAAATGGGCCATATCGGTCCATGTTTTGATATAGCTGTCATATAAACCGATCTTGGGTCTTGAATTCTTGAGCCTCTAAAGTGTGCAATTCTTATCCGATTTGAATGAGTTTTGGCACGACGTGTTTTGTTATGATATCCAACAACTGTGCCAAGTATGGTTCAAATCGGTTCATAACCTGATATAGCTGTCATATAAACCGATCTGGGATCTTGACTTCTTGAGCCTCTAGAGGTCGCAATTATTTTCCGATTTGCCTGAAATTTTGTACGACGGATTCTCTCATGACCATCAACATACGTGTTTATTATGGTCTGAATCGGTCTATAGCCCGATACGGCTCCCATATAAATCGATCTCTCTATTTTACTTCTTGAGCCCCCAAAGGGCGCAATTCTTATTCGAATTGGCTGACATTTTACACAGGTCTCCAACATATAATATAATTGCGGTCCAAACCGGACCATATCTTGATATCGTTTAATAATGATATAGCTGCCATATAAACAGATCTTGGGTCTTCACTTCTCGAGCCTCTAGAGGGCACAATTCTTATCCGATTTGAATGAATTTTTGCACGACGTGTTTTGTTATGATATCCAACAACTGTGCCAAGTATGGTTGAAATCGGTTTATAACCTGATATAGCTGTCATATAAACAGATCTGGGGATTTGACTTCTTGACGCAATTCCTATCCGATTTGGCTGAAATTTTGCATGGCGTATCTTATTTTTACTTTCAACAACTGTGTCAAATAAGGTTCAAATCGGTTCATAACCTGATATAGCTGCATTATATAAACCGATCTGGGATCTTGACTTCTTGACCCCTAGAGGTCGCAATTATTATCCGATTTGCCTGAAATTTTGTACGACGGATCCTCTCATGACCATCAACAAACGTGTTTATTATGGTCTGAATCGGTCTATAGCCCGATACAGATCCCATATAAATCGTTTTCTCTAAATTATTTCGTGAGCCCCAATGGGCCCAATTCTTATACGAATTGGCTGAAATTTTACACAGGTCTCCAACATATAATTTAATTGTGGTCCGAACCGGACCATATCTTGATATCGTTTTAATAGCAGAGCAACTCTTTTCTTATATCCTTTTTTGCCTAAGAAGAGATGCCGGGAAAAGAACTCGACAAATGCGATCCATGGTGGAGGGTATATAAGATTCGGCCCGGCCGAAATTAGCACGCTTTTACTTGTTATACCCTCCACCATAAGATGGGGGGTATACTAATTTCGTCATTCTGTTTGTAACTACTCGAAATATTCGTCTGAGACCCCATAAAGTATATATATTCTTGATCGTCGTGAAATTTTATGTCGATCTAGCCATGTCCGTCCGTCTGTCCGTCCGTCCGTCCGTCCGTCTGTCTGTCGAAAGCACGCTAACTTCCGAAAGAGTAAAGCTATCTGATTGAAATTTTGCACAAATACTTCTTATTAGTGTAGGTCAGTTGGTATTGTAAATGGGCCATATCGGTCCATGTTTTGATATAGCTGCCATATAAACCGATCTTGGGTCTTGACTTCTTGAACCTCTAGAGTGCGCAATTCTTATCCGATTGGCACGAAATTTTGCACGACGTGTTTTGTTATGATATCCAACAACTGTGCCAAGTATGGTTGAAAGCGGTTCATAATCTGATATAGCTGCCATATAAACCGATCTTGGGTCTTGACTTCTTGAGCCTCTAGAGTGCGCAATTCTTATCCGATTTGAATGAATTTTGGCACGACGTGTTTTGTTACGATATCCAACAACTGTGCCAAGTATGTTTGAAATCGGTCCATAACCTGATATAGCTGTCATATAAACCGATCTTGGGTCTTGAATTCTTGAGCCTCTAGAGTGCGCAATTCTTATCCGATTGGAATGAAATTTTGCACGACGTGTTTTGTTACGATATCCAACAACTGTGCCAAGTATGGTTGAAATCGGTCCATAACCTGATATAGCTGCCATATAAACCGATCTTGGGTCTTGACTTCTTAAGCCTCTAGAGTGCGCAATTCTTATCCGATTACAATGAAATTTTGCACGACGTGTTTTGTTATGATATTCAACAACTGTGCCAAGTATGGTCCTAATCGGTCCATAACCTGATATAGCTGCCATATAAACCGATCTTGGGTCTTGACTTCTTAAGCCTCTAAAGTGCGCAATTCTTATCAGATTGGAATGAAATTTTGCACGACATGTTTTTTTTTATGATATCCAACAAGTGTGCCAAAAATGGTTCAAATCGGCTCATAAAATGATATAGCTGTCATATAAACAGATTTGGGGACTTGACTTTTTGAGCTTCTAGAGGACGCAATTCCTACCTGATTTGGCTGAAATTTTGCATGACGTTTTTAATTTTTTCTTTCAACCACTGTGTCAAATAAGGTTTAAATCGGTTCATAACCTGATATAGCTGCCATGTAAACCGATCTGGGATCTTGACTTCTTGAGCCTCTAGAAGTCGCAATTATTATCCGATTTGCCTGAAATTTTGTACGATGGATCCTCTCTTGACTATCAACATACGTGTTGATTATGGTCTAAATCTGTTTATAGCCCGATACAGCTCCCATATAAATCGATCTCTCTATTTTACTTCTTGAGCCCCCAAAGGGCGCAATTCTTATACGAATTGGCTGACATTCTACACAGGTCTCCAACATATAATTTAATAGTGGTCTAAACCGGATCATATCTTTATATCGCTCTAATAGCAGAGCAAATCTTTTCTTCTATCACTTTTTGCTTAAGAAGAGATGTCGGGTAAAGAACTCGACAACTGCGCTCCATGGTGGAGGGTATATAAGATTCGGCCCGGCCGAACTTAGCACGCTTTTACTTGTTTTTAAATAAAAATATCAAAAATTTTAATAAAATTTACGCAAAAAACTAGATCAACCACCTTTAAGCAAATTCTTTTATATCGTATACCAAAATTTTATAGGGTTAAATTCTGATAGTTTTATTTACAATACAAAGTAATTGTATTTACTGGACCATATTTTGATATTGCTCTCATAGCAGAGCAAGTCTTTTATTTATCCTTTTTATACCCTCCACAATAGGATGGGGGTAAAGTAATTTCGTCATTCTGTTTCGCAATTCTCATTCTAATTGGCTGACATTTTACACATGTCTCACAATATAATAAAGCTGTGGTCCGAACCGGACCATATTTTGATATCGCTCTCATAGCAGAGCAAGTCTTTTATTTATCCTTTTTATACCCTCCACAATAGGATGGGGGTAAACTAATTTCGTCATTCTGTTTGTAACACCTCGAAATATGCGACTGAGACCCCATAAAGTATATATATTCTCGATCGTCATGTCATTTTAAGTCTATCTAGCCATGTCCAACCGTCTGTCCATCCGAAATCCGCCGAAAACACGCTAACTTTCGAAGGAGTAAAGCTTGCCGCTTGAAATTTTGCACAAATACTTTTTTATTAGTGTAGGTCGGTGTAGGTGTTTCGATATAGCTGGCATATAAACCGATCTCGGGTCTTGACTTCTTGAGCCGCTAGAGTGCGCAATTCTCGTCCGAATGGACTGAATTTTTCACGTGATGTTTTGGTATCTCTTCCAACAACAGCGCAAGTATGGTTCAAATCAGTCCATGTTTTGATATAGCTGCCGTATAAACCGATCTTGGATCCTGACTTCTTGCGCCTCTAGAGAGCGCAATTCTCCGATTTAATTGAAATTTTGCACGTAGTGTTTTGATATCACAACCAAATCGGATAACCATTGCGCCCCCTAAAAGCTGAAGAACTCAAGACCCCAGATCGGTTTATATGGCAGCTACTGGCTGACCTCTGCTTCGCCTTCTTTTACTTTATATTGAACTAAAGTTTCCTTGTAAAATTTATTTTCGACAATTTTTTAATTGCTTTTAGTGAAATACCATGCTACGAAAATAGTATATTGCTTGACTAACAGTTTAACAATATAAGTGCCTTTATCTGAATCCCATATGATCTTTATTGGTCTACGAGTTTTGGTTTGGATCTAAGGTGTACTCCATTCTTAACATACTTTATTTCAGCCCGATATTCTCATGAAATCTGATTTAGGGGTGTTTTCGGTGGTGAGGTGGTCCGCCAGACACTTGGCCCTGATAAAATATCAGTATCGTGCTCTTCTTTCAAATACCATACATTTAAACCCCATATTGCCATTGGTTTAGGGGATTTTACACGACGAGGCGTCCCCCGTTTTCTAATAGCAAATACCTCTCATTTGAGCCACATATTGGTATATTGGCAAATACCTTTTATTTGAGCCCCATATTTCCATAGCCGGCAAACATGACCGGTTTGGGGGATGGGCCGCCACTCAGTGAGTTTGCCTTCAAAATATATGTCGGACTCGTGTTCTACTCTAAAAACCCTCTTATTTGAGCCTCATATTGCAATAGTCTGCAACTGCTTCCAATTTGGGTGGTGTTGTGAGGGGGTGGGGTGGCTCCATAAACACTTTTCCCGAATATTGATATCAGATTCGTGACATTTCATTTGAGCCCCATATTGCTATGGTCGTCAAATTGTCCCCTTTGGGGAATGTTTTTAGGGAGAGGCGGCCCCCCACACACTTGTTCTCATATTTGGATATCAGATTCTAATTCTGCACTCAAATAACTTTTATTTAAGCCCCATATTCCCATGGTCAGTAAATAAGTCCTGTTTGGGGGGTGTTTTGGAGAGGGGGTGGACCTCCAAGAACGTGGCCCCACATTTGGATATCAGATTCGTATTCTACTCGCAAATACCTTTCATTTGAGTTCCATATTGCCATGGTCTGTAAATATGTCCGATTTAGGGGTGTTTTGGGGCTTGGGTGGTCCCTCTAACACTTGGTCCGACTATTCGATGTCAAATACGCTCTCTTATCCCATATTGTCATGATTTGTCTAAATACATGTTTGATAGGTTTTAGGGTGTCTTGATCGTCGCGACATTTTATGTCGATCTAGCCATGTCCGTCCGTCTGTCCTTCCGTCCGTCCGTGTGTCTGCGAAAGCACGCTAACTTTCGAAGGGGTAAAGCTAACCGCTTGAAATTTTGCACAAATACTTCTTATTAGTTTAGGTCAGTTGGGATTGTAAATGGGCCGTATCGGTCCATGTTTTGATATATCTGCCATATAAACCGATCTTGGGCTTGAGTTCTTGAGCCTCTAGAGTGCGCAATTCTTATTCGTTTGGAATGAAATTTTGCACGACGTATTTTGTTATGATATCCAACAACTGTGCCAAGTATGGTTCAAATCGGTTCATAACCTGATATAGCTGTCATATAAACGGATCTGAGCTATATAATTTTTCGATATTTGAATGGGGCAGACCCTCCCACGTTACCCCAAAAACACCACCCAAAATCAAGGTTGACCGATCGGGACGATATTGGTATCAAATGAAAGGTATTGGAGAGTAGAATACGAATATGGTATTAAAAGTTGGGTACAACATATTTGACGTACATATCAATATGGGACTCAACTGAATTGTATTC
Organism: Stomoxys calcitrans; assembly: GCF_963082655.1. Taxonomy (NCBI): domain Eukaryota; kingdom Metazoa; phylum Arthropoda; class Insecta; order Diptera; family Muscidae; genus Stomoxys; species Stomoxys calcitrans. The sequence continues at coordinate 136,462,749 of NC_081554.1, read as the reverse complement.
AGGAGAAGATTACGAATATGACATAAAATAATTATTTGCGGGTCGCCCCACCATCAAAAGGCCCCCCAAATGGGAATTTTACTCGATCATAGATATATAAGTCTCAAATGAAAAGTCTTTGTGAGTTGATTTCAAATATGACATTTAACTTTGCGACCAAGAATCTAAATGGCGCTTCTCCTTCAAAAATAGCCTCCAATAGATTATTTGACCAATTAAAACAATGGGGTATCAAATGATAAATATCTTTGAGTAGAGTGCGTCATTCAAATATATGCTCAAATGGCAGATGAATGGACGCACAATCCTCATATAGACACCCTTCACCAAACGGCTGTATACACCAATCACGATAATATGAGGTTAAATTAGAGGTATAAGTTTGTGGACTACGAATCTGATATCTCCATTCTGCTCATATATCTACCGGACCACCTCACCCAAAAACAGTTGATTATATATAATGACCACCTCACCCCAAAACAGTCGATCAATCGTAATGACCTAACAGGACACCGTGTGATTTTATTAATATGTGGGGACACAAATATATGTTGGCTATCATACCCAAAAAATTATGCCGATCAGCGTAATAGGAGGAGTTGCAAACCTTAACGTTAAGATTGCAACCAGTTTTAGCTCATCGATAGACAAGACCAAACGATGTGCTGCTAGGCAACACTTTTTTATTGAAAAGTTTTATATGATTTAGTAGTAAGAACTATCGTCACCGCACCAAATATTTAGACTGGCAAATTTGTTCTCTACCACAGAAAATCGTTTTATATTGCAATTTAATTTTATTTAAAAAAGACTAAATGATGACTATTAAATAAGTAGTCATATAGTCATGGAGGCAACCGTAGCGCAGAGGTTAGCATGTCCGCCTATGACGCTGAACTCCTGAGTTCGAATCCTGACGAAACGATCAGAACAAATTTTCAGCGGTGGCTTTCCCTTCTAATGCTAGCAATATCTGTATTGTTTGCCATATATTGGATTGCGCAAAAAGTAATTGCGGTTTTTTTAAAAGAAAGTAAATGCATTTTTAATAAAACTTAGAAGGAACTTTAATCAAATATACTTTTTATACCCACCACCGAAGGATGGGGGTATATTCATTTTGTCATTCCGTTTGCAACACATCGAAATATCCATTTCCGACCCTATAAAGTATATATATTCCTGATCAGCGTAAAAATCTAAGACGATCTAGACATGTCCGTCCGTCTGTCCGTCTGTCTGTTGAAATCACGCTACAGTCTTTAAAAATAATAATTGAGCTGAAATTTTGCACAGATTCTATTTTTGTCCATAAGCAGGTTAAGTTCGAAGATGGGCTATATCGGACTATATCTTGATATAGCTCCCATATAGACCGATCGGCCGATTTAGGGTCTTAGGCCCATAAAAGCCACATTTACTGTCCGATTTTTCTAAAATTTAAGATAGTGAGTTGTGTTTGGCCTTTCGACATTCTTAGTCAATATGGCTCAGATCGGTCCAGATTTGGATATAGCTGCCATATAGACCGATCCTCCGATGTAGGGTCTTAGGCCGATAAAAGCTACATTTATTATCCGGTTTTACTGAAATTTGGGACAGTGAGTTGTGATAGGCCCTTCGACATCCTTCGTCAATATGGCTCAGATCGGTTCAGATTTGGATATAGCTGCCATATAAACCGATCCTCCGATTTAGGGTCTTAGGCCTACAAAAGCCACATTTATTATCCGATTTTGCTGAAATTTGAGACAGTGAGTTGTGTTAGGCCCTTCGACATTTAAAGTCAATATGGCCCAGATCGGTTCTGATTTGGATATACAGCGGTCAAAAAAAGTATTCATCATTCAATGTTTTTTTTTTAATAAGTCTACAAAAGACAATTGGAATAAAAACATATTAAACTAATGATGCAGTAGTGCTTGTGTGATATATATGTACACAATTTCATTGTTTTTAAAGAAAAAAATAGTATTTATTGGAACAAAAAGGGCCATTTTACAGCTGAACACAAAAAATTAAACAAAAAAAGTATTCATCATTGCAAAAAAAAACAAAAAAATAAATAACATAATTTAAAACAAGTAAAAGCGTGCTAAGTTCGGCCGGGCCGAATCTTATATACCCTCCACCATGGATCGCATTTGTCGAGTTCTTTTCCCGGCATCGCTTCTTAGGCTAAAAAGGATATAAGAAAAGAGTTGCTCTGCTATTAAAACGATATCAAGATATGGTCCGGTTCGGACCACAATTAAATTATATGTTGGAGACCTGTGTAAAATTTCAGAATTGCGCCCATTGGGGCTCACGAAGTAAAATAGAGAGAACGATTTATATGGGATCTGTATCGGGCTATAGACCGATTCAGACCATAATAAACACCTTTGTTGATGGTCATGAGAGGATCCATCGTACAAAATTTCAGGCATATCGGATAATAATTGCGACCTCTAGGGGTCAAGAAGTCAAGATCCCAGATCGGTTTATATGGCTGCTATTTCAGGTTATGAACCGATTTGAACCTTATTTGACACAGTTGTTGAAAGTAAAAATAAAATACGTCATGCAAAATTTCAGCCAAATTGGATAGGAATTGCGCCCTCTAGAAGCTCAAGAAGTCAAATCCCCAGATCTGTTTATATGACAGCTATATCAGGTTATTAACCGATTTCAACCATACTTAGCACAGTTGTTGGGTATCATAACGAAATACTTCGTGCAAAAATTCATTCAAATCGGATAAGAATTGTGCCCTCTAGAGGCACAAGAAGTCAAGACCCAAGATCGGTTTATATGGCAGCTATATCAAGTAATGGACCGATTTGAACCATACTTGGCACAGTTGTTGGATATCATAACAAAACACGTCGTGCAAAATTTCATTCTGATCGGATAAGAATTGCGCACGCTAGAGGCTCAAGAAGTCAAGACCCAAGATCGGTTTATATGGCAGCTATATCAGGTTATAGACCGATTTGAACCATACTTGGCACAGTTGTTGGGTATCATAACAAAACACGTCGTGCAAAATTTCATTCCAATCGGATAAGAATTGCGCACTCTAGAGGTTCAAGAAGTCAAGACCCAAGATCGGTTTATATGGCAGCCATATCAGGTTATGGACCGATTTGAACCATACTTGGCACAGTTGTTGGATATCATAGCAAAATACGTCATGCAAAATTTCATCCCAATCGGATAGGAATTGCGCACTTTAGAGGCTCAAGAAGTCAAGACCCAAGATCGGTTTATATGGCAGCTATATCAGGTTATAGACCGATTTGAACCATACTTGGCACAGTTGTTGGGTATCATAGGAAAACACGTCGTGCGAAATTTCATTTCAATCGGATAAGAATTGCGCACTCTAGAGGTTCAAGAAGTCAGGACCCAAGATCGGTTTATATGGCAGCTATATCAGGTTATGAACCGATTTGAACTATACTTGGCACAGTTGTTGGATATCATAGCAAAACATGTCATGCAAAATTTCATCCCAATCGGATAAGAATTGCGCACTCTAGAGGCTCAAGAAGTCAAGACCCATGATCGGTTTATATGGCAGCTATATCAAAACATGGACCGATATGGCCCATTTACAATACCAACCGACCTACACTAATAAGAAGTATTTGTGCAAAATTTCAAGCGGCTAGCTTTACTCCTTCGGAAGTTAGCGTGCTTTCGACAGACAGACGGACGGACGGACGGACGGACGGACGGACGGACGGACAGACGGACGGACATGGCTAGATCGACATAAAATGTCACGACGATCAAGAATATATATACTTTATGGGGTCTCAGACGAGTATTTCGAGTAGTTACAAACAGAATGACGAAATTAGTATACCCCCCATCTTATGGTGGAGGGTATAAAAATTAATACTTTGTTATTCGACCACCGCGTCTTATAACTTCTTTTAAACGGTTTGACATCGATTGGACTAATTTAGCGGTTATATTTTGGTCTATATTAGTCCATTCCTCCATTATCACCTGTTGCATTTGACTCTTGCTCGAAAAATTGCGCGTTCTCAATTTGCGTTCGAGATGTTCCCAAAGATGTTCAATTGGGTTCAAGTCGGGACTTTGAGGAGGAGTTTTAATGACTTTGGGGCAGTTATACAGCATCCACATCTTGGTATTTAAAGCAGAATGTTTGGGGTCATTATCTTGATAATATTGAAAGTTATTACCAAGCCCAAGTTTTACAGCACTATCTTTTAAATTCCTCTTTAAAATGTCAATGTAATACTTATGATCCATTACTCCATTAATAATTTCAAGATTTCCCGCTCCTGAAGCCGCCATACACCCCCAAACTATTAAACCACCTCCACCATGTTGTACAGTAGCAACTGTGTTTCGTTCTTCAAGCTCTGTATTTGGTTTTCTGTACACTATGACCTTTCCATCGCACCCAAAAAGATTAAACTTGCTCTCGTCTGCAAAAATGACTGTTTTCCAAAATGATTCGGGCTGTTTTACATACATTTTTGCGAAGTTTAGCCTTTTCACTCGGTTTATTTTATTTATAAAGGGCTTCTTACGTGCAGTTCTTCCTCTGTAACTATGCCTTTTGAGTGTATTTCGAATTGTTTGTGTAGTAACTTCCTTCCCTAAATATTCCATAGTGTTTTTACGAAGAATGGTCGCATTTGTCTTCGGAGTTTTCTGAACTTGCCGCACTAGCCAACGCACATCTCCAACTGAAAGTGCTTTTGGTCGACCAGATCTTGGTTTATTGTCAACAGTTTTCGTTTCTGTCCACTTTCTGATGATGGATTGTATAGTAGATCGTGGTCTATTTAATATTTCACTGATAGTTTTTTAAGTTAAACCATTCCTGTGGTGTTTTATTATCAAAACTTTTACCTCATCAGAAACCTCGTTTTGCTTACGACCCATTTTGACAAAAACTATATTTTCAATGAAATTAAATATTTGCTGTCAAGGGCAAAGCCTCCTTTACTAAATAAAACATAAAAGGGGGATTCCCAAATAATATTTGAATTTGACTTTGATGATAGCACATCAATGATGAATACTTTTTTATACCCTCCACCATAAGATGGGGGGTATACTAATTTCGTCATTCTGTTTGTAACTACTCGAAATATTCGTCTGAGACCCCATAAAGTATATATATTCTTGATCGTCGTGACATTTTATGTCGATCTAGCCATGTCCGTCCGTCTGTCCGTCCGTCCGTCCGTCCGTCCGTCCGTCCGTCCGTCTGTCTGTCGAAAGCACGCTAACTTCCGAAAGAGTAAAGCTAGCCGCTTGAAATTTTGCACAAATACTTCTTATTAGTGTAGGTCGGTTGGTATTGTAAATGGGCCATATCGGTCCATGTTTTGATATAGCTGCCATATAAACCGATCTTGGGTCTTGACTTCTTGAGCCTCTAGAGTGCGCAATTCTTATCCGATTGGAATGAAATTTTGCACGACGTGTTTTGCTATGATATGCAACAACTGTGCCAAGTATAGTTCAAATCGGTCCATAACCTGATATAGCTGCCATATAAACCGATCTTGGGTCTTGACTTCTTGAGCCTCTAGAGTGCGCAATTCTTATCCGATTGGAATGAAATTTTGCACGACGTGTTTTGCTATGATATGCAACAACTGTGCCAAGTATGGTTCAAATCGGTCCATAACCTGATATAGCTGCCATATAAACCGATCTTGGGTCTTGACTTCCTGAGCCTCTAGAGGGCGCAATTCTTATCCGATTTGGCTGAAATTTTGGATGACGTATTTTGTTATGACTTCCAACAACTGTATTAAGAATGGTTCAAATCGGTCCATATCCTGATATAGCTGCCATATAAACCGATCTTGGGTCTTGACTTCTTGAGCCTCCAGCGTGCGCAATTCTTATCCGATCACAATGAAATTTTGCACGACGTGTTTTGTTATGATATCCAACAACTGTGCCAAGTATGGTTTAAATCGGTCCATAACCTGATATAGCTGCCATATAAACCGATCTTGGGTCTTGACTTCTTGAGCCTCTAGAGGGCACAATTCTTATCCGATTTGAATGAATTTTTGCACGAAGTATTTCATTATGCTATTCAACAACTGTGCCAAGTATGGTTGAAATCGGTTCATAACCTGATATAGCTGTCATATAAACAGATCTGGGGATTTGACTTCTTAAACTTCTAGAGGGCGCAATTCCTATCCGATTTGGCTGAAATTTTGCATGATGTATTTTATTTTTACTTTCAACAACTGTGTCAAATAAGGTTCAAATCGGTTCATAACCTGATATAGCTGCCATATAAACCGATCTGGGATCTTGACTTCTTGACCCCTAGAGGTCGCAATTATTATCCGATATGCCCGAAATTTTGTACGATGGATCCTTTCATGACCATCAACAAACGTGTTTATTATGGTCTGAATCGGTCTATAGCCCGATACAGATCCCATATAAATCGTTCTCTCTATTTTACTTCGTGAGCCCCAATGGGCGCAATTCTTATACGAATTGGCTGAAATTTAACACAGGTCTCCAACATATAATTTAATTGTGGTCCGAACCGGACCATATCTTGATATCGTTTTAATAGCGGAGTAACTCTTTTCTTATATCCTTTTTTGCCTAAGAAGAGATGCCGGGAAAAGAACTCGACAAATGCGGTCCATGGTGGAGGGTATATAAGATTCGGCCCGGCCGAACTTAGCACGCTTTTATTTTTGCCTAAGAAGAGATGCCGGGAAAAAAACTCGACAAATGCGATGGAGGGTGGAGGGTATATAAGATTCGGCCCGGCCGAACTTAGCACGCTTTTACTTGCTTTTGCCTAAGAAGAGATGCCGGGAAAAGAACTCGACAAATGCGATGGAGGGTGGAGGGTATATAAGATTCGGCCCGGCCGAACTTAGCACGCTTTTACTTGTTTGTTCTGTTTTTGGTGTTATTATATAAAATTGCATTTTTTGCGCTAATTAAATTTATTTTTATACCCTCCACCATAAGATGGGGGGTATACTAATTTCGTCATTCTGTTTGTAACTACTCGAAATACTCGTCTGAGACCCCATAAAGTATATATATTCTTGATCGTCGTGACATTTTATGTCGATCTAGCCATGTCCGTCCGTCTGTCCGTCCGTCCGTCCGTCCGTCCGTCCGTCCGTCCGTCCGTCCGTCCGTCTGTCTGTCGAAAGCACGCTAACTTCCGAAGGAGTAAAGCTAGCCGCTTGAAATTTTGCACAAATACTTCTTATTAGTGTAGGTCGGTTGGTATTGTAAATGGGCCATATCGGTCCATGTTTTGATATAGCTGCCATATAAACCGATCATGGGTCTTGACTTCTTGAGCCTCTAGAGTGCGCAATTCTTATCCGATTGGGATGAAATTTTGCATGACATGTTTTGCTATGATATCCAACAACTGTGCCAAGTATAGTTCAAATCGGTTCATAACCTGATATAGCTGCCATATAAACCGATCTTGGGTCCTGACTTCTTGAACCTCTAGAGTGCGCAATTCTTATCCGATTGAAATGAAATTTTGCACAACGTGTTTTGCTATGATACCCAACAACTGTGCCAAGTATGGTTCAAATCGGTCTATAACCTGATATAGCTGCCATATAAACCGATCTTGGGTCTTGACTTCTTGAGCCTCTAAAGTGCGCAATTCCTATCCGATTGGGATGAAATTTTGCATGACGTGTTTTGTTATGATATCCAACAACTGTGCCAAGTATGGTTCAAATCGGTCCATTACTTGATATAGCTGCCATATAAACCGATCTTGGGTCTTGACTTCTTGTGCCTCTAGAGGGCACAATTCTTATCCGATTTGAATGAATTTTTGCACGAAGTATTTCGTTATGATACCCAACAACTGTGCTAAGTATGGTTGAAATCGGTTAATAACCTGATATAGCTGTCATATAAACAGATCTGGGGA